>NC_057810.1:235051438-235282083 GCF_018294505.1 Triticum aestivum
CGGCTACCGCGGCGTCCGCCTGCGCCCCAACGGCGTCTACACCGCGGAGATACGCTCCGGCGAACTCCGGCTCGGCCTCGGCACGTACGGGATGGCGCGCCAGGCCGCCCGCGCGTACGACGCGGCGACGTGGCGCCTAGGCCGGCTGCGCGGCCAGATGAACTTTCAAGATGTGTACACGCTCCAGCAAGCTCTCAACCTCGCCCCTCTGCCTCGTCTGAACACAACGGAAGACCGTGCGGAGCACGCCGAGCGGCAACGCCGCCTCCTCGTCGCCCAGGAGGACGAGCGGGTCATGCGGAGTGGCGCCAGCGCCACCCGGAGGACATCGCCTACGAGCAGGCCTACTGGGCAAGGCGCCGCGAGGAGGACACGCAAAGGCGCCGCGAGAAGCGGTTGGAAAGGCGTCAGCGGAAGGCGTTGGCGAATGCGCAGTCCGACATCGTTGCAGCAGGTGGGCAGTCGTTCTTCACGTCGGACGATGATCGGTGGCTGGACATCTGGCTAGACACCTCGGACGACACCGCCGAGGATGATAGCGATGGTGATGATGATAGCGACTTAGAGTAGTTTCTATCTAGTTGTGCCGTAGTTTATCTATGCTTTCGAACTATCTATCTAGTTGCACCGATGTAAAATACCTTTGTATCGTTTTTTATTTATGCAATCTATCTAGTTTTTATTATATCTATGCATTCGAAAATTAAAAAAATATTTTGTGCGCGCGCGCGCTGCATTTTAGCGCGGCTGCTGGAGCGGGCGCAGCGCGCGCGCTAACAGATTTTTTACACGCGGCGCTATAGCGCGGCTGTTGGAGATGCTCTTATGTATGAACTTTGGTACGTACTAAATATACGAGCTCGGTATGAAGGGATCTGCTCTGACCAAGCTTCCCGCAAAATTCAAAATACCGTAAACGAGTTTTACGGAACGACCGATTGCATGATCCACCAAAATGCTCATACAGCGAATCATAGGCCACACATGGAAACAGCCCGGCCGGCACACCGGCGCCTATCATCATCTGCCGAAAGAAAAAGATCTTCCGCACCTCGACGGCCTCTCACCGTCTGGCCCCGTCACTGCTGGGTGGGCCCATTCAACCCGCGCTCCGCAAAATCAACCGGCGGGGTCGGGACTCAACCGGCGGCCGCAAAATCGAAAACTTCGTGCGCACCGCATCCCACCCGCGACCGCGGAGGCGGAGCTTTCAAATCCCCCGCCTCTGCCTCTTATTCCCTCCCCATCTCCAAATTTTCGGCGAAATTTTCCATTCCCCCACCCCCACCCGCCCTTCCCTTCCCTTCCCCCGTCGCTCTCAGCCGCGCAGCGCTATCTAGGGTTGGGGATCGATTTGGGGCCTAGGGTTAGGTCAGTTTCCCCATGGCGGCGGCGGCGGCGGCGGAGGGGTCCGGGGCAGAGGGCCGCGGCGAGGCCGGCGGCGGCGGCAGGCGGCAGCAGCAGCAGCAGGGGCTGGCGGAGCGCCGGATGCTCCGGTCCCAGTACCACGCCATGAAGAGCCTCATCAACGGTACGCCCCTCCTGTTCGGGTTCCTTCCGCGGTTCCATTTCGGGGGTTTGGCGCGGTCCGATTCTGAGTTGTTTTCGTGTGCGCGTGTTTGTGTTGCGCAGAGGAGAGGGATGACATGGCGAAGGAGGACTCCGACAAGTTCGCCTCCATCATCACGCAGGTGGAGAGCTTGCACGAGCAAGGTAAGACCATGAATAATCATACTATCCTGCTCTTACAACCCGCGATTATTTTTCCTCTCTCAGATGGGTGAACTGGGGACTATAGCCATGACATAAAAAGAGCCCCGGCCCTTTTGACCGGGTCTATCAGTCTGTCTAAGTCACCACAATGTACAATCACAAGTTGTAATAATCTCCAAGTGTGAAACGGACCGTGTATTTATTTTCTAATAACGGATTCAGACGGACCTAAACTACTAGAAGCAAACTGCTCTAAAAACTAAATATGTCTAGGGGACATCACTAGAAGTACACCACCGAGCAAATGATATGAACTTGTGTTCATGTAGCTTTGCCGTGACTCATAGAATGTGCGGCATGATCATAAGCTTACTTTCATGTCATGTTCGTAGTTCTACCTTGTTTTATTTTGGAGCTTTCTGAAGTATTCTGTATTTCTGTGTCATACGGTAGAATGGAGCTGACTTAGGAGTATGCATCATAAATAGACTGCAGGTTGTTCTTGCATGTTCATGTGGAACACATTTTGATCTTGTCACACAATGCGTGGCTGTTTGTCTGCAAGATTGCATTTCCAGACAAACGTGGGCGAGTATTGCCGTGCCTTGAGCTCACTGTGGCATGTCAAAATGTTTGCTAAATGGGTGTTGATGAGGGATTTTGGATTTTTTGAAAGGTTAGACTGAGGGCGTGTTCGGTAGCCCTCCAACTTCTCAACTCCTCAACTCCAGATGAGGAGCCCAGCCAAACGGTCCAAAACCTGGCTATGGGAGTGAGAAGCTGGCTATGGGCGTAGTGTAAAATTGGCGGAGTCGTGGAGTTGGATTAATCGAGCTCCCAGAAATCGACGGAGCTAGAGTTTGACTGAAATTACCAGCGATTGCCACCGCCAAGTGAACATCGGGCGTACCAATTCGAGCTCATCCCGCACGACCGCTCTATCCCCACGTTCTCCTCCTTCTCTCGTTCCTCACACCAACCCAAGGGAGCCAGCGAGGAGGCTGCCGAGCCCATTGACCATACAAGTCCGACCGCCGCCCTCCCCGCTCGCTGCCTGCCGTCCCTATTCTCCTCCGCCGCTGCCGTTCCAATCCGCTAGGAGCAGCGTGGGAGCCACGGCCGCTGCTCCCATCCCCGACTCCTGACGACCTCGATGTCCGCTCGTGGGCGTCTGATGTTCTTTGTTGACCAGGAGATGGGGAGTTAGATGGGCTATGTGTGGGCCAGATTCGTTGTTTGTGGGCTTCTGGCCTGGCGGATCGATTTTAGCAAGAAGCTAGCGCACCGAACAGAATGCTCGCTCCGGGAGTTAACGAGAGAAGCTGGCTGCTGGCTACCGGCGACGGAGTTGAGGATTTAGCAGCCGTGGTGGACTACTGAACACGCCTTGAATCCAAAGGATTTCTATAGCTAAAATCCAAATCCCCCTCTCCTACTGGAACAAGCCCTTACGTAAAAGAAAATGTCTACTATTTTCTATGTTTTACTGGTTGGAGCTTTGAAATATTTATGCTATATAAAAAACCCAATTTGAGATGTCCTTCCACAATGCAGTGCAGAGACCCAGGGAGCAAGTAGCGGATGCAGAGGCTCTGCTGGACATCACAAGCACGTTGGTAAAATCCGTGAGGTCCCAGTCAAGTGAAGGAATCACACCTTCTGATTTCGTAACAGCATTGCTGAAGAAATTTGGGCAGCAAGCAACCCTTGATTCCGAGCCTGTCTCGTTGCGCTGGGCTGATGTTGGGCTTTCTGCTTCACATGTCTTCAGGGCTGCGCCTGGATGCTGCACCATGTAATTAAGCTCCTTTCTTCTTATTAGTTCTCAACATTTTTTTGCAGTGCCTACTTGGTATATGACTTAAACCATGCATGCTCTTAATCCTTGCAGGCTTGGACCCATGGATACAGAAGTAAAGCAGCGTAAGCTTTCAGTTGTTAGTAGAAAAAGAAGTGCCAGGCCAACTGAAAATACTTGTCCAGAAGAGGTATTCACATGCTTTTGTCTAGCATAGTTAATAAAGCACTAGAGATTAATAACATCCATTTGTACACTTCTCCCATGATTTGTTTTGCCATCTGTTTGCCTTCTGTTATTGATGGGCGACATAGTTTGAACAATCTTTGGTTACTGTTGTGTAAATCTTAATTAATTCTATGCTTAAAGTTAGAACCCTGATAAGTGCCACACGTGTGGCACGAAGCAATTCCGCCCTGACGTTTTTTGCTGGCAAGTTTAGTTACTCGAGGATGTCAACTTTAATTGTGAAGCATGGCAACTTTCTGTTTGGATGGCAAGTTTCAGTCTTTTGGGGTTTTTTTTCTTTTTCGGTATGGCAATTTTAGTTATAAAAAACGTCAGGGCGGTGTTACTTTGTGCCACACGTGTGGCACTTATCATCTGGGTAAATTATCAATCACCTTCTGTTTTTTTTGAAAGACACATATTAGGCAGTACCATTCATATGTTTGCTATCTTCTGTAGCCACTATTGAGTTTCTGGGTTGCTAGCTAGACTTCTTTCCCTGCCATAGCATTATTATTTTTGTCAGAAATGTATGATCACCTCCAATAGTGGATTCATATCATCTTCTTAATGTGCAGCTTGCCGATTCTTCGGAGGGAGCAAAGACAGACACTGACCGGAATGTGACTGTTGTATTTGATATCCTGAGGAAAAATAAGCGTGCGAGGCTGGAGACCCTTGTTTTGAACAGACAATCATTTGCCCAAACGGTTGAGAATGTTTTTGCACTGTCTTTCCTAGTTAAAGATGGCAGAGTGGCAATAAACATTGATGACAATGGGCACCATATAGTCTGTAAGAATTTTCTCCTATGGTTTCATTTGTGCTTTAATAGTACCACAGAGATGCTCGTGTATCTTCCATAATTCTGTTGGCCTTGCGCAGATCCACGAAATGCGCCTGCTGCTAGTGCCATAGCGTCAGGAGAAGTGTCCTACAGCCATTTTGTTTTCAGATATGATTACAGAGATTGGAAGGTACTGTTTCTTATCATAGAGCTCTCTTACGGTATTTCAATATTTGACCTGGATGGTCAACCTTATTGTTTGTAGTGCATTCATGCAAGAGCAGTAAAACCTGTATTGACTTCTGTTAATAGAAATTGATAAATAGAAACAGCTTTCTATTTGATTTGAGTACCACTATGACTGCATGGTGCTGCTGCTTTTGTAATGGTCCTTAGGTTAAATCATAGGGTAGATCAGATTAGGCTTAAGAAGGAAGAGCAAGGTAACAGGGTTAGAGGAGGCAGCAGGAGATAAGAACTAGCATATGGTTGGTTGATCATAGGTGAGTGCACATCCTCTCTTATAGAAGGATGGATAACATGGTCCATACGGATCTAATCCTAACTTTCCAAACTAATAAGGTTGTATACCTTGTTTAGTGACTAGGGCTGTCTACCCCCTGACTAGATGGGCCATTTATGCAGTTTATTGTCTTGGACCCATCAGCTTAGCATCCTTTATTTAGTTTGCAACAGAAATCATCTTGACCCTCCTAACTTAGGAAGAAATTTTATTGACTCTGTTTGCATCTTCCTCTGAAATGGCTCCTATTTTTGCTAAACGAGTGACTCATTTTCTCTCCCTAGTCCCCCTTTGCGGGCAAGATAAAAGCACACAGTATCATAATTCATCAGATGCTGTAGGAGATTTTAATTTCTCAAATAATCTGATCTTTCCTACCTGTTTTTAGCTTATGAAAGAAGTCGTCCCTGAAGGGCAAGAACTGATGCCGCACAGGACGGCGCACAGCCTCTCTGCTGAAGAGCGAGAACAGATGGAGCCATGTGCGCAACGAACACCGATAAGGAAACTTTGCCGGAACCGAGGTTTGGTTCTTCAGGAGCAGATGGTTGTTGCAGAGACACCCGAGGAGGACAGAAGCTCCAAACGCAAGCGTCTATTCATAGATCAGGAGTGATCATGCCTGCTTGAAATGCCGTGTGCCGTGGTCTACGCTGTGTCTGTATGTAGGAGGTATTTGCCTGATTAACGTACCCATTGTAGAACAAGGTGTGCCATAGCACCGCTTGTGCTAGTTCTTACCTTGAGACGAGATTCCTCCGGGAGAGGAAAGAGGGCAATAGAAATGAAGCTCAATAGGAATGCTACTGTCGTTCTTTAGATCAGTCGGCTTAAATAATGTTCTTGGATCAGACTTGTATAATGTTGCTCACGGTAATATGCTTGTGCTGATAGAGAAAAAGAAAATGTTTGCTTCTAGCTGAACCAAAGTTCCTATTCAGCATTTGTGAGTAGTCTGCTTATGGTTTGATGATTGTATCGGTTTTTGCATGATTTTCCCTTAACTAATTGGGCAATTTTCTTCTTAATTATTAATTGAGGAGGCAAAAGCTGCCTCCGTTTCAAAAAATATATATTTCTATTCATAGTCTATAATTTTGACAACAAGTGGGTTTCTTCCACTCCATTTTTAGTTTTGCCTTTAGATCATTCCTCCACTGAACTGGAAAACCATCGGGCTACGGCATGGATCGACAAGAAATTTATCGGTCTGTTTACCGATAGGAGATGCAGAGCTTCTGTTTATGCATTTCCGAGAACGAAAGTAGTATGCAGACGATACTCACTAGCCGATCATCACAAACACCATGAGGAAGAGAAACGTTTTGATCTTGAGACCCTCAAGACGCGTCTGGCCTGCGCAGCTCGTCGTCGCCATGGGCGAAGTGGCACCTGCCGGCGAAGGCGCACGACCCGCCGGCAACGAAGCTCACGCACAGCCTGGTCTTGAAGCTGCTCCCGGGTCCCATGGGCTTTCCGAGCTCGCCGTCGCCGTGCGCGAAGTGGCACCTCTCCCCCCACTTGCACCCCTCCGGCGCGCCGTGGTTCTTGCAGAGCCGAGTCTTGACGGTGGCTGGTGCCGGGTCGCCGCCTAGGTCCAGCTTGCTCATCTTCTTGGCAACGGCCTGGTCGGGTTCCTGGTGGCCGCTGGGAACGCGATGGAGGAAACGGCAGTCCTCGCCGAAGGGGCAGTCGCCGGCGCTGCGCAGTTGGCGAGAAAAACAAGATCCACCGCGAGGAATTTACACGAGAGAAAATTGATTATACAGCTGCTGCAGCGAAATCCTTGTTTGTAGATATGAAATTTTTGTTCACTGGTTTGTTAGCGCCACGACATTCTTTTTTTGAGAAAAATGTGCTTGCGGAATGCCAACCTGAAAAACCTGGTGCAGATCTTGTCTATCTTCTTCGATTTGCATCCTGCACGCGTTCGAGGTGGCTCCGACCCTGTTACATGAGAGGAATGTTTGAATCGCATAATGCAAAAATGTAAAAAAAAAAGCGCAGTTCCATGAACCACCAATCAGTCGTGCTGTTCCATGAAAAACAAACCTGTCAAACTATTTTCTTTGCAAAAAAAAAAAAACACAATTTGAGTGAGGCGGCCATCTAATGATGTACTCATGTAGTAGTACAAGTCTAAAGTTTTTTTTTTCCGAAACCGATACAAGTCTGAAGTTACAACATGGCCAAAATTACAACACAGCACTGCCGGGAGGAGAAGGGACACCGGTCGTACTCACCACCCCGCGGTTCCGAGTCCCACATGAGCGATGCCGCTTCGACCTCCCTCTTGCATGCGTGGATGCCAGCGGGCAGCTTGTCGCGGCAGGCCTCACGAACAGAGAGCAGGGACTCCTTGGAGTAGGCGATCCTCCTCTCCTCCACCCTGCGTACGTTAACTAGCAAGACCGCGTCACGAACCACGCATCAAAGACGCGCGCACATGCTGCTACTCTGCACACATCGGCGCGTACAGAACTGGGTAGTACAGTACCTGGGAGGAGTATCGGGGTCAGGGGTGGAGCTCATCTCGACGGCGGACGGCGGACGGCGGCGGCGGAAGGAGCGCAGCTTGTGTGAGCAACACTGCTAAGATCCACAGCTTTATTACGGCGATCCCGAACCGGCCTATATATGCACGCGTCATGGACTCGTGGCCCCTGCGGCAACAATAAGTAGTAAATAAATAATAAATGACCGGAACACGTGAGGAACACGGGAGGCCAGCAGACGGCGGCCGGCGCCCTCCCAGGGAGCGTTACGTTACGTTTACCGTGCGTGCGTGCGCTGGCTCATCGATGGGTGCGTGCCGTGCTCTGCTCACCTCGGGTGCATGTCCCTTCTGCGCTTGTACTGTACGAGTAACATCAGCGACACGGGCTACGTTCCATGAGGGAAAACGCTGAGGTCTAGGAGGAAGAATGAAACTTCGGAACTACCGTACGTGTTGCCGTTTGATAGAGGAGACCCGCGTGATGGCTTCCACGGTGTTGTCTAGACCCTAGAAGACCATGATTCTAACTAATAAAATATAAGTTATACATGCAAAAAGTAATATCATTGTAAACTATATAAATACGAATCCAATAATATAATTTCTTGTGACATGTATTAACATTTTGCTACTCAAATATGTGGTCAAAGTTTGACCCAAAATACGTTACGGACTAATAAACCCAGACAAAGATAGTTGTAGGCTAATAGCTGGCACTTTTGCTTAGAGATGCTAATCGTTCGGAATTAATTAGTAGGTTAATTAGCACATGCTAATCAATGAATAGTCATTAGCAAAGGGGGTGTGTCCAACCCCATGTCTCTTCTCTATCTATTGTCAACATACGCCTGTTCGGGAGGGATGCCTCAGGCACCTCTTCTACTCACCTCTCCCTCCTCGAAATAGGCTTTCACCCCGCTATATAGATATAGCAACCACACGATACAACTGATAGTCCGATGCTGGGGCAGACAACACAAGGAAGCCCAAAAGAAATAACAGAGAAATAAAAAGAAACTAATGACAACAGAGTCGGGTCGACAAAAACGATGGTGACCCGCAACCGCTGCGCCCGCCGGAGAATTTCCACCACGCTCCTAGCACTTCGGACCGCCGCACACCAAGCAACACCTTCAGGAAGGAACGCGACGATGCCGACGCTGTTGCCCGGACTGGTCCTAGGGTTTCCCCCGGTACATGGAGGGGCGTGTGGAAGAGGTAAGCCCGGCGCCCTTCAGGAAGGACCGGTGGCGCCCGCGGGCGTCACCGCGTCGGTGCCGGCCAAGCCGACAGGGATTTCTCCCATCCGCCACACATCCACAGCCCCGGCCGCTCCGTCGCACTCCACCAATCTTGCCGCCCACCAACATGCGCCACCACGGTCTTTAGATCACCACCGCCGTCTCACCATGGAAAGAGAAGCGAGACCGACGGATCTGAGAGGGGACAGCCGGGAACAAGGAGCGGCAAAAATCAGCAGCCACGCGGGAGGGGACAACCTCCACCGCCCTTGGCGGTCACCGGCCGGACGCAGCAATAGGAGCACAACAGGCCCACGGCCCGGCCGAGCCAAAAAGGACTCGTGAAGCTCCCGTCACCACGCTGCAGTTAGCGCGCCACCGTCTTCGCAACCCCCCGCACGAGCCGCACCTCCGTCCGTCGAAGCCGTCACACACGACCAAGCGGCGAAGTGAAACCTACGAGGCCGAGAGGAGACAACCGGGAACGATGAGCGGCAAAATCGGCAGCCACACGGGAAGGGACAACCTCCACGGCCCATGGCGGTCACCGGCCGAACGCAGCAAGGAGAGCACACCTGGCCCACGGCCCGGCCGAGCCAGATAGGGCTCGTGAAGCTCCCATCGCCGCGCTGCAGTGCGCGTGCCTCCGTCTCCGCAACCCCCCGCACGAGCCGCTCCTCCGTCCGTCGATGCCGCCGGCCAGGCCCGCCCAGACCCAGATGGGGCCCAAAAGGGCCCAGATCTGGGCCAGGAGGGCGTCGCCGCCTGTCGCCGCGCCAGCCCACAGCCAAGTGGTTGTGCCTCCGCCTCCTCACCATCCGGCGCAGCGCCGCCGCCGGAACCACCGTTGCCCGAGGAACACCACCGCACACCCGCGATGGGGAAGGAAGACCACCCGCAGCACCACCGGAGGACCGAAGCCGGCCCCCCGCCACCACCACGGGGCACAGCCGCCGCGGGCCAAGCCCCCATCCACCGCCGCAGCACCGCAGCGCGCCGCCGGCCGGAGAAGGAGCCGCCTCGCCGCCGGACCCTGTGCACGCCCGACGCCACCGCCCAGGGAGGGAGCCCCGCGCCCACCAGCACCAAGACGTGGAGGAGAGATCCCTCGCCGCCAGCCACCGCGAGGGGCTTCGCCCCGGCGGTCCCAGCCAGCGGCGGAGGCGGGAGGAGGAAGGGGAGGGCGCCCGCGGCGGGATCTGGCACCGCCGCTCGAGCCGCCCGCGGGGGCAAGGGGGGACTTTTTCCTGTCCGTCTCAGCTGCTACTCGCTAGAGGACTCGTCGTTCGCCATTTTTTTATCTGGAATAGATTTCCTCTCACCTCTCCCCGATGTAAATATACTTGAGAATCAAGAGAAATTCGAACTGATCATCCATTCACTTTTTTTGAAAAGGAGGTTAAACCCCCGGCCTCGGCATCAATCGATGCATGCATCCATCTTTATTAATTAGCCCACAAAGGTTTGACAAGAACATCCATCAAATCACCCAAAGCCATCACTCACACCTACAAATTCGATAATGAGGAGTGCTCTCACTTCCCATATCTAAAACCAGTGTCGTCGCCGATCCATCCACATAACGTATCGGGACAAACAACTGGTGCAGCAGACCTAAAGTGCACGCCACATGCACACGTTTTAGAAGCCGCCATCTTTATCGGACCACTGACCCATCTTCAGGAGAGAGATCTGTTGGAAATATGCCCTAGAGGCAATAATAAAATGGTTATTATTATATTTCCTTGTTCATGATAATTGTCTATTGTTCATGCTATAATTGTATTGACCGGAACCGTAATACATGTGTGAATACATAGACCACAACATGTCCCTGGTGAGCCTCTAGTTGACTAGCTCGTTGATCAACAAATGATCATGGTTTCCTGACTATGGACATTGGATGTCAATGATAATGGGATCACATCATTAGGAGAATGATGTGATGGACAAGACCCAATCCTAAGCATAGCACAAGATCGTGTAGTTTGTTTGCTAAAGCTTTTCTAATGTCAAGTATCATTTCCTTAGACCATGAGATTGTGCAACTCCCGGATACCGTAGGAATGCTTTGGGTGTACCAAACGTCACAACATAACTGGGTGGCTATAAAGGTACACTACGGGTATCTCCAAAAGTGTCTGTTGGGTTGACACAAATCGAGACTGGGATTTGTCACTCTGTATGACGGAGAGGTATCTCTGGGCCCACTCGGTAATGCATCATCATAATGAGCTCAATGTGACTAAGTAGTTGGTCACAGGATCATGCATTGCGGAACGAGTAAAGTGACTTGCCGGTAACGAGATTCGACGAGGTATTGTGATACCGACGATCGAATCTCGGGCAAGTAACGTACCGATTGACAAAGGGAATTGTATATGGGATTGCTTGAATCCTCGACATCGTGGTTCATCCGATGAGATCATCATGGAACATGTGGGAGCCAACATGGGTATCCAGATCCCGCTGTTGGTTTTTGGCCAGAGAGCTGTCTCGGTCATGTCTGCATGATTCCCGAACCCGTAGGGTCTACACACTTAAGGTTCAATGACGCTAGGGTTATAGAGAAGGTTTGTACATGGTTACCGAATGTTGTTCGAAGTCCTGGATGAGATCCCGGACGTCACGACGAGTTCCGGAATAGTCCGGAGGTGAAGATTTATATATGGGAAGTCATCATACGGTCATCGGAAGTATTCGGGGGTTTACCGATATTGTATCGGGACCACCGAAGAGGTTTCGGGGGTCCACCTGCCCCGGAGGGCTCTATGGGCTGTATGTGGAAGGGAACCAGCCCCTAAGTGGGCTGGGAGCCACCCCCCTAGGGCCCATGCGCCTAGGGTTGGGGGGGACCCTAAAGGGGGAGCCCCCTTGGCTTGGGGGGCAAGCCCCCTCCCCTTGGCCGCCGCCCCCCTCTAGATCTCATCTAGAGGGGCCGGCCCCCTTCCCCTTCACCCTATAAATAGAGGGGAGGAGGGAGGGAAGCCACACCACATCCAAGGCGCAGCCCTCCCCCTCTCCAACACCTCTCCTCCTCCGTTTGAGCTTGGCGAAGCCCTGCCGGAGAACCGCTGCTCCACCACCACCACGCCGTCGTGCTGCTGCTAGAGCTGTCTTCCTCAACTTCTCCCTCCTCCTTGCTGGACCAAGGCGCGAGAGACGTCACCGGGCTTCACGTGTGTTGAACGCGGAGGTGCCATTGTTCGGCGCGTAGATCAGAATCCACCGCGATCTGAATCGCTACGAGTACGACTCCTTCATCCGCGTTCTTGTAACGCTTCCGTGTCGCGATCTTCAAGGGTATGAAGATGCACTCCCCTCTCTCTCGTTGCTAGTTTCTCCATAGATTGATCTTGGTGATGCGTAGAAAATTTCAATTTCTGCAACGATCGCCAACAAGATCCGCATCATCCTTGCCAGTCTGGACATCCGTTGACGCCACCACGTCACCACCGCCTGCGCTCGTCCGTCTAGGCGCAAAGACTCTGGAAGATCTGTCGTTCGTAGCACCTGCCAACCAGGCATGACTTAGCGTAGCGCCTGTCGGCCAGGCATGACTTGACAGCTCCACCGAAGCTCCGTGTAAGACGGAGTCACTCCACCTCCTGCCCGTGTCTTCCAGCGCTGCTCCACAAATGATCTGAATCGCTACGAGTACGACTCCTTCATCCGCGTTCTTGTAACGCTTCCGTGTCGCGATCTTCAAGGGTATGAATATGCACTCCTCTCTCTCTCTCTCTCTCTCTCTCTCTCTCTTTGCTAATTTCTCCATAGATTGATCTTGGTGATGCGTAGAAATTTTTAATTTCTGCAACGATCCCCAACAGTGGCATCATGAGCTAGGTCTATGCGTAGTTTCTATGAACGAGTAGAACACAAGTTGTTGTGGGCATCAATTTTGTCAATTTACTTGCCATTACTAGTCTTATCTTGATTCGTCAGCATCATGGGATGAAGCGGCCCGGACCGACCTTACACGTACACTTACGTGAGACAGGTTCCACCGACTGACATGCACTAGTTGCATAAGGTGGCTAGCGAGTGTCTGTCTCTCGCACTTTAGTCGGATCGGATTCGATGAAAAGGATCCTTATGAAGGGTAAATAGCAATTGACATATCACGTTGTGGTTTTGGCGTAGGTAAGAAACGTTCTTGGTAGAAACCTATAGCAGCCACTTAAAAACTTGCATCAACAATTAGAGGACGTCTAACTTGTTCTTGCAGCATATGTCGTGTGATGTGATATGGCCAAAAGGATGTGATGAATGATATATATGTGATGTATGAGATTGATCATGTTCTTGTAATAGGAATCATGACTTGCATGTCGATGAGTATGACAACCGGCAGGAGCCATAGGAGTTGTCTTAATTTATTGTATGACCCGCGTGTCATTGAATAACGCCATGTAATTACTTTACTTTATTGCTAAACCGTTAGCCATAGAAGTAGAGGTAATAGTTGGCGAGACAACTTCATGAAGACACGATGATGGAGATCATGATGATGGAGATCATGGTGTCATGCCGGTGACGATGATGATCATGGCGCCCCGAAGATGGAGATCAAAAGGAGCAAAATGATATTGGCCATATCATGTCACTATTTGATTGCATGTGATGTTTATCATGTTTTACATCTTATTTGCTTAGAACGACAGTAGCATAAATAAGATGATCCCTCATAAAAATTTCAAGAAAGTGTTCCCCCTAACTGTGCACCGTTGCGAAAGTTCATTGTTTCGAAGCACCACGTGATGATCAGGTGTGATAGATCCTAACATTCGCATACAACGGGTGTAAGCCAGATTTACACATGCAAAACACTTAGGTTGACTTGACAAGCCTAGCATGTACATACATGGCCTCGGAACACAAGAGACCGAAAGGTCGAACATGAGTCGTATAGTAGATATGATCAACATGAAAATGTTCACCGCTGATGACTAGTCCATCTCACGTGATGATCGGACACGGCCTAGTTGACTCGGATCATGTATCACTTAGATGACTAGAGGGATGACTATCTAAGTGGGAGTTCATTAAATAATTTGATTAGATGAACTTAATTATCATGAACTTAGTCTAAATTCTTTGCAATATGTCTTGTAGATCCAATGTCCCACGCTAATGTTCCCCTCAACTTCAACGCGTTCCTAGAGAAAACCAAGCTGAAAGACGATGGTAGCAACTATACGGACTGGGTCCGGAACTTGAGGACCATCCTCATAGTTGCCAAGAAAGCATATGTCCTAGATGCACCGCTAGGTGAAGCACCCGTTTTCCCAGCAACTCAAGACGTTATGAACGCCTGGCAGTCGCGTAGTGATGATTACTCCCTGGTTCAGTGCGGCATGTTTTACAGCTTAGAACCGGGGCTCCAAAAGCGTTTTGAGCAGCACAGAGCATATGAGATGTTCCAAGAGCTGAAAATGGTTTTCCAAGCTCATGCCCGGGTCGAGAGATATGAAGTCTCCAACAAGTTCTACAGTTGTAAGATGGAGGAGAATGGTTCTGTCAGCGAGCACATACTCAAAATGTCTGGGTTGCACAACCGCTTGTCTCAGCTGGGAGTTAATCTCCCGGATGACGCGGTCATTGACAGAGTCCTCCGGTCTCTCCCACCTAGCTACAAGAGCTTTGTGATGAACTACAATATGCAGGGGATGGTGAAAATCATTCCTGAGGTATTTTCAATGCTGAAATCAGCGGAGGTGGAGATCAAAAAGGAACATCAAGTGTTGATGGTCAATAAAACCACTAGTTTCAAGAAAGGCAAGGGTAATAAGAACTTCAAGAAGGACGGCAAGGGAGTTGCCGCACCCGGTAAGCCAGTTGCCGGGAAGAAGCTAAAGCATGGACCCAAACCTGAGATTGAGTGCTTTTATTGCAAGGGAAACGGTCACTGGAAGCGGAACTGCCCCAAGTACTTAGCGGCCGACAATACCAAAGGTATATGTGATATACATATTATTGATGTGTACCTTACCAGTACTCGTAGTAGCTCCTGGGTATTTGATACCGGTGCGGTTTCTCATATTTGTAACTCAAAATAGGAGCTGCAGAATAAGCGGAGACTGGCGAAGGACGAGGTGACGATGCGCGTCGGGAATGGTTCCAAGGTCGATGTGATCGCCGTCGGCACGCTACCTCTATATTTACCTACGGGATTAGTTTTAAACCTCAATAATTGTTATTTAGTGCCAACTTTGAGCATGAACATTGTATCTAGATCTCGTTTAATGTGAGATGGCTACTCATTTAAATCCGAGAATAATGGTTGTTCTATTTATATGAGAGACATGTTTTATGGTCATGCCCCGCTGGTCAATGGTTTATTCTTAATGAATCTCGAACGTGATGTTACACATATTCATAGTGTCAATACCAAAAGATGTAAGCTTGATAATGATAGTCCCACATACTTGTGGCACTGCCGCCTTGGTCACATTGGTGTCAAACGCATGAAGAAGCTCCATGCAGATGGACTTTTGGAGTCTCTTGATTACGAATCATTTGACACGTGCGAACCATGCCTCATGGGCAAAATGACCAAGACTCCGTTATCTGGAACAATGGAGCGAGCAACCAACTTATTGGAAATCATACATACTGATGTGTGCGGTCCAATGAGCGTTGAGGCTTGCGGTGGCTATTGTTATGTTCTCACCCTCACTGATGACTTGAGTAGATATGGGCATGTCTACTTGATGAAACACAAGTCTGAGACCTTTGAAAAGTTCAAGGAATTTCAGAGTGAGGTAGAGAATCAACATGACAGAAAAATAAAGTTCTTACGATCAGATCGTGGGGGAGAATATTTGAGTCACGAATTTGGTACGCACTTAAGGAAATGTGGAATTGTTTCACAACTCACGCCGCCTGGAACACCTCAGCGTAATGGTGTGTCCGAACATCGTAATCACACTCTATTGGATATGGTGCGATCTATGATGTCTCTTACCGATTTGCCGCTATCATTATGGGGATATGCTTTAGAGACAGCCACATTCACTTTAAATAGGGCATCGTCTAAATCCGTTGAGACGACACCGTATGAATTATGGTTTGGGAAGAAACCTAAGCTGTCGTTTCTAAAAGTTTGGGGATGCGATGCTTATGTCAAGAAACTTCAACCTGAAAAGCTCGAACCCAAGTCGGAAAAATGCGTCTTCATAGGATACCCTAGGGAAACCATTGGGTATACCTTCTACCTCAGATCCGAAGGCAAGATCTTCGTTGCCAAGAACGGGTCCTTTCTTGAGAAAGAGTTTCTCTCGAAAGAAGTGAGTGGGAGGAAAGTAGAACTTGATGAAGTACTGCCTCTTGAACCGAAAAGTAGCGCAGCTCAGGAAGATGTTTCTGTGATGCTTGTACCAACTAGAGAGGAAGTTAATGATGATGATCAGGGTACTTCAGATCAAGTTGCTACTGAACTTCGTAGGTCCACAAGGACACGTTCCACACCAAAATGGTATGGCAACCCTGTCCTGGAAATCATGTTGTTAGACAATGGTGAACCTTCGAACTATGAAGAAGCGACGGCGGGCCCAGATTCTAACAAATGGCTTGAAGCCATGCAATCCGAGATAGAATCCATGTATGAAAACAAAGTATGGACTTTGACAGACTTGCCCGATGATCGGCGAGCGATAGAAAATAAATGGATCTTTAAGAAGAAGACGGACGCGGATGGTAATGTTACCATCTATAAAGTTCGGCTTGTCGCTAAGGGTTATCGACAAGTTCAAGGGGTTGACTACGATGAGACCTTCTCACCCGTAGCGAAGCTGAAGTCCATCCGAATCATGTTAGCAATTGCCGCATTCTATGACTATGAGATATGGCAAATGGATGTCAAAACAGCATTCCTTAATGGCTTCCTTAAGGAAGAATTGTATATGATGCAGCTGGAAGGTTTTGTCGATCCTAAGAATGCTAACAATGTATGCAAGCTCCAACGCTCCATCTATGGGCTGGTGCAAGCATCTCGGAGTTGGAACATTTGCTTTGATGAAATGATCAAAGCGTTTGGGTTTATGCAAACTTATGGAGAAGCCTGCGTTTACAAGAAAGTGAGTGGGAGCTCTATAGCATTTCTCATATTATATGTGGATGACATACTATTGATGGGAAATGATATAGAACTTTTGGAAAGCATAAAGGCCTACTTGAATAAGTGTTTTTCAATGAAGGACCATGGAGAAGCTGCTTACATATTAGGCATCAAGATCTATAGAGATAGATCGAGACGCCTCATAGGTCTTTTACAAAGCACATACCTTGATAAGATATTAAAGAAGTTCAATATGGATCAGTCCAAGAAGGGGTTCTTGCCTGTATTGCAAGGTGTGAAATTGAGCTCGGCTCAAAGCCCGACCACGGCAGAAGATAGAGAAAAGATGAGTGTCATCCCCTATGCCTCAGCCATAGGGTCTATTATGTATGCCATGCTGTGTACTAGACCTGATGTAAACCTTGCCGTAAGTTTGGTAGGGAGGTACCAAAGTAATCCCGACATGGAACACTGGACAACGGTCAAGAATATCCCGAAGTACCTGAAAAGGACTAAGGATATGTTTCTCGTTTATGGAGGTGACGAAGAGCTCGTCGTAAAGGGTTACGTCGATGATAGCTTTGACACAGATCTGGATGACTCCAAGTCACAAACCAGATACGTGTATATTTTGAATGGTGGGTGTCGGTGTCCAAACCGGCGGATATCGGGTAGGGGGTCCCGAACTGTGCGTCTAGGCGGATGGTAACAGGAGACAAGGGACACGATGTTTTTACCCAGGTTCGGGCCCTCTCGATGGAGGTAAAACCCTACTCCTGCTTGATTGATATTGATGATATGGGTAGTACAAGAGTGGATCTACCACGAGATCAAGGAGGCTAAACCCTAGAAGCTAGCCTATGATATGATTGTTGTTCGTCCTATGGACTAAAACCCTCTGGTTTATATAGACACCGGAGAGGGCTAGGGTTACACCAGGTCGGTTACAATGGTAGGAGATCTACATATCCGTATTGCCAAGCTTGCCTTCCACGCCAAGGAAAGTCCCATCCGGACACGGGACGAAGTCTTCAATCTTGTTTCTTCATAGTCTTGGAGTCCGGCCGATGATGATAGTTCGGCCATCCGGACACCCCCTAGTCCAGGACTCCCTCAGTAGCCCCCGAACCAGGCTTCAATGACGACGAGTCCGGCGCATACATTGTCTTCGGTGTTGCAAGGCGGGTTGTCCTCCAAATTCCATGTGCTTGCCGAATAGTGTCCGGCTTCCCCATAAATGTTGCTCTCGTTGGCTTCTACGCCCAATAATGGCCCTCTTCCACGTGTCGTACGAATGCGAAAGGCTAGGGTATTTTTACATTTTACCCCCTAGCTGCGCGAATAAGCTGCCTATAAGAGAGGCAAGAATCCAGATCCAAATCACACCATCCTCCTTCCGCGAGTACTCATCGGAGCGCTTCTAACAAAAAATCTACTCCATCATGGACCGTCGACGCGGCTCCTCCTCTCACGCTCCCAGCCGTCCGCCAGGAGATTGGAGGAGATGTTCAGTCCCGCACAGTGAGCTGGTGACGCTCCAAGCGTAGGGATACCTTCCTCCGGCCTTTATGGTCCCGGTTCGAGCTGGGCTGGCCACCTACAAAGGTGGAAAGCAGGCGGAGAACACCCCCAGTCCCTCCAAGGGAGAGCGGGTGTGCTTCGTCCCTTATTTAATAAGGGGGCTCGAATTTCCCATACATCAGTTTCTCCGGGGGCATCTGGAGTTCTATGGACTCCAGCTTCATCACCTCACGCCCGCCTCCATTCCGCACATTGTGGGCTTCGTAGCTCTTTGCGAGCTGTTCCTGGGCATCGAGCCCCATTTTGCGCTGTGGAAGAGGTTGTTTTGCCTCGTACCCCATTCTCACGAGGGGTCGATATATCAAGTGGGCGGAGCCGAAATATGGCGCATCGCCGGGACCGGATATCTATCCGGAACCCCAAAGAAGGCGTCCGAAGACTGGCCTTCGGAATGGTTTTATGTGGAAGATGCTCCACTGCCGGACCCAGTTCCGATCGGCCTCCCGGAGTTCAGCAACGCTCCTCTGAAGAAACGCCTGAGTTGGCGCCCACGGAGCCCTCAACAGGAGGATGACAGGAGCGTCCATTATCTGATGGGCCGGATAAGGTTGCTGGCTCATTTCGGATTGACCATGATTGGAGTCATGGTCACGTGCATTATGCGAGGGGTGCAGCCGCTCCAATATAGGGGCCACCCCATGTGGGATTTCAACGGGGAGAATGACACCACCCGTCATGGCCGCAAGGGGCCGGGATCGGCCGCCGATCTGGTGAAGATCCTGTCGGGCTTGTACAAGGGGGAGAAAGAGGACTTCCTCCAAACGAGCCCATTGAACGGATTCTCCATGAATAACCCTCGGAGCTGGGTAAGCGGACGTTTATTCATCCGATCCGTGCTTTCAAAGTTAAGTGTCTTACTTTATAATTTCGACGCAGGAACTGCGTCGGGATGTGGAGGGCATACACAGTCCAGCTCCACAACCCGAGGATCCGGGAAGATCCCTTGATCCGGCCTCCGAAGAGGATCCAGACATAAAGGTGGAGCTGATTGACCGGGTGTTCCACCAGCTTAGCATGGACAATGCTCTAGTCGCCATTACGGCTGACTACCCCGGTCTATCTCCGGCTTCCCAGGTAACTATGACTGGAGCCCTGACACCATTACTTCGTCCGTGCTTATTTCTGACCACCGCATACCAACGGTGTCTCGCAGGGGGTGCCTTCAAGGCGGGAAGCTGATCCCGCGACAGCTGACCAACCAGGGTTAGTTCGGCCCAGCAGGTAGAAGAGGGGTGCGGTGCGAATTGAAACATCGCCGCAACGGTATGGCACACCATCATTTTTAAGGAAAAGACCCCTGTGAAGTATATTGATGCTCCTGACTTTTCCAGGAGAAAGAGCGCTCGCCGGACTGTGCCCGGAGAGGTTGCCAACCAAGCCTCCGCCAGCCAGGCTCCAACACCTGGTCCAGAGGGGGAGGCGAGCGCAAGGCGCGAGCCGGATGCTCATCCAACCGAGGATGCCGACAGGCTGTCCGCCACCAGGTCTGAGGTGGAGAGCGCCATGAATCATAGGCGCCGCCGGACAGTTCTTCGTGACGCGTGTTTCTCCCCGGAGGCGTTGAGTGCCTTTAACGCGGGAGACGCGCACCTCCGTGCCGCTCAAGATGGTTTAACCAGAGCCACGGAGCAGTATGTAAAAGACATACGGGTAAGGGATTTTAATAGTTGTATATGCCAGTAGCCCCCGAGACTTAAAGTAGTTGAAATAACTGATTTAAGGATCATTTGATATGCAGGATCTTACGAAGAAGAATACCCAATAGTCCCAGGAGCTACAAGAGTGCAAGGCCCAACTTGAGGCCGCGCTAGCCGTCGCAGGAGGAGACACAGAGACCCCATCCGGTAACACATATTTCAAAAAGATAAGCAGTGTGTGGCGTGCGTATAAGTCTGACAATAATATTGCAGATGTGGCCGGACTTGATCCGGACAAGCAACAGCTACTGCGCCAGCTGAAGGCCGGCGAGAGGGTGCTTATGAAGGTGCAGCAGGAGAGGAACAAACTCCAAGATGCCCACACCCAGCTTGGAGAAGAGCTAAAAGGTGTTCGGGCCCAGCTGTCTGGCTCCGTGAAGGAGAATCAGCGGCTTCGTCGCGGTATCTACAGTAAGTGCTTGAGCAAACTCTTTGGAAAAGAAGAGTTCGGCGAGGAAGTCGATTGACAGAAATGTGTCTGTAGGTGTGCTCACAGGTCGCCCTGCGGAGGAAATGCCCGGTTCAACGGGTGACCAACTTCCCGAGCTGCTGCAACTGCACGAACGTGTTCGGCATGCGATGAGTGGCGTCGCCCAGGCCTTATGGCCGTCCGTCTCCCTACCCGAGGGTCTTGGAGGGCTTGCGGATAAGCTTCAGGGAGCATGGCAGCGCTTCCGTCTATGGAAGATATCGGCCTGTCGTCAAGGCGCCAGGGAGGCCTGGGCCATGGTGAAGACGCGGTACAAGAAGGCGGATCCGAACCACATGGCCGAGGTCGGACCTGTGGGGCTTGATGGGAAGGAGATCCCTGTGAGCTTAGTGTACGCCAAGTAGAGTTGGCCGCTAAGTATTCCCAACGGGACTGTAAATTAGACAGCCTGTTAGATGGGATTGAAGAGGAGTACAATCAGTCAGTGTGATGATGTATTTTTAAAATGACATGTATAATGCCTTCTAACCGTATTGTAGATCGTTTGTCTTTGCGGACCTTTTCGCTTCAACCTCGAGACCCAACAATCCGGAGTGTGTCCGAATACCGTCGCGGTTATGCAAAAAACCGGGGCATGCATGGAGACCAGGCGTAGGGTTCATTAGTGCTTTATCAGACAAGTGCCCAACTAGTTATGTTATATTACATGGTTAGTAAGAAACATCTTCCAGGGAGAATAGTTTCGTTAGGGGTTCCTTTCCCTGGGAGGCATGCCCTAAAGTGCATGTCCGGGCTACGAAAAGAGCAGGAAAACATCTGGGGACAGATAAATAAATAAATGAGAAATCATGTTTCAAGTCACCGACCGAATATTCCCTTAAGAACGCTAGCTTTCGGCTTCACCCAGTCTGAGGTACACATCCGGCTGACCCGGCAGTAACAATCGCAGAGGTGCTCCCTTTACCTCGTAGCCGAACAATCGGGAACGTAGGGGTAAGCACAGGAGCCAGGCAACCCAACTTGGCCAAACTTAAGTCATATCGATGCATATAATGGTGAATAAAAGGTACATGCGGAAGTTTGACGCATGTGTTGGGCATAAAGCCCATATAAATAAGCTTCTGTTAAAGAAGCCCCCAGGTATAATGAGTGCGAGTAGCACGTCAAGTGTGTGTGAACAATGCGCAAATCAGCCCTCAAGGGCTTTATGAAAAAGGTGGGAGAAAAGAGAGAAACAAAAGACAACTGAAGTATAAAATGTGGACGGAGGAAGGAGACGAACTCTGAGTCCGGTGCTAGGCGTAGAATCTTCGGAGGCGGGCTGCGTTCCATGGGTTCGGCTCGAGTCGGTTGTCTGATGCGTTTCACAGACGGTATGCTCCGGGTCAGGACTTGGTCAATGATGAAGGGACCTTCCCATTTGGGCTTGAGTTTGTCCTTTTTCTTGTCCGGCAGGCGTAGAACTAGTTCGCCAACATTGTAAGTTTTAGCCCGTACTTCTCTGCTTTGATATCTTCGAGCCTGCTGCTGATAGAATGCGGAACGAGCCTTTGCCACATCACGCTCCTCCTCCAATGCATCCAAGCTGTCCTGCCAATCCAACTCGGCTTCTTTTTCTTCGTACATGCGCACTCGAGGTGAGTCATGAATTATATCGCAGGGCAAAATTGCCTCTGCGCCGTATACCATAAAGAATGGTGTGAATCCGGTAGCACGGTTTGGCGTGGTCCGCAGCCCCCAGAGTACGGAGTCGAGCTCCTCTACCCAGTGCGTGTTAGATTCCGTAAGGGATCGCACTAGCCTAGGTTTGATGCTGCTCATGATTAGACCATTTGCTCGTTCGACCTGACCGTTAGTTTGAGGGTGATAGACTGAAGCGTAGTCGAGCTTGATGCCCATATTTTTGCACCAGAGTTTAACCTCGTCGGCCGTGAAGTTCATGCCGTTATCGGTGATGATGCTGTGGGGGACGCCATAACGGTGTACCACCCCGGATATGAAGTCTATCACAGGTCCGGATTCGACCGTTTTAACTGGCTTGGCCTCTATCCATTTGGTGAATTTGTCCACCATGACCAATAGGTACTTTTCCTTGTGGGTTCCCCCTTTAGGGGGTCCAACCATGTCAAGCCCCTAGACCGCGAACGGCCAGGTGATGGGTATAGTTTTGAGGGCGGTGGGTGGCATGTGGCTCTGATTAGCAAAGAGCTGGCAACCGACGCATCGTTGGACTAAGTCCTGAGCATCTGCCCGGGCCGTCGGCCAATAGAATCCTGTACGGAAGCCTTGCCTACAAGGGCCCGGGCTGCAGCGTGGTGCCCGCCGAGTCCGGCGTGAATTTCCGCCAGAAGATTTCACCCTTCCTCTTCGGAGATGCACCTTTGAAGGACTCTGGTTGTGCTTTTCTTATAAAGCTCTCCCTCATGGACCTTGTAGGCTTTAGATCGCCGTACTATGCAGCGGGCCTCACTTTGGTCTTTGGGGAGTTCCTACCTAATTAAGTAGGCTAGGAATGGTTCTGTCCACGGGGCAATGACTGCCATTATTTTGTGGGCTGAAGGTGTTATTTCATTGGCAGAGCCACCAGTTGTGTCAGAATGTTCGGTGTTGGGCGGTGCGGTTGGTTCCGGATTGTTATTTCCGGACTCCTCTTCCCATACTACGGATGGCTTAAAGAGCCGCTCCAGGAAGATGTTTGGAGGGGCGGCATCGCGTTTTGCGCCGATGCGTGCCAACACGTCGGCTGCCTGGTTATTATCCCGGGCTACATGGTGGAATTCGAGTCCTTCGAACTGAGCTGACATTTTTAAGACGACGTTACGATAGGCTGCCATTTTTGGATCCTTGGCGTCAAAGTCTCCATTTACTTGGGATATTGCGAGGTTTGAATCTCCGCGCACCTCTAGGCGTTGAATACCCATGGAGATTGCCATCCGGAGACCATGTAGAAGGGCCTCATATTCGGCTGCATTGTTGGAGTCCGTGTACATTATCTGAAGTACGTATTGGACTGTGTCTCCGGTTGGGGACGTCAATACGACGCCAGCCCCCAAGCCGGCCAACATTTTGGAGCCGTCGAAATGCATGATCCAATTGGAGTATGCGCCGTGCTCTTTAGGGAGTTCGGCTTCGGTCCATTCGGCGATGAAGTCGGCCAAAACTTGCGATTTTGTAGCTCTCCGTGGTTTGTAGGTTATGTTGAATGGTAAGAGCTCAATGGCCCATTTTGCAATCCTGCCCGTCGCGTCGCGGTTGTTTATAATGTCGTTGAGAGGTACTTCGGAGGCAACTGTTATCGAACACTCTTGAAAGTAGTGTTGCAGCTTCCGGGATGCCATGAACACCGCGTACACTATCTTTTGATAATGTGGATATCGGGACTTGCATGGGGTTAAGACAGTGGATACGTAGTACACTGGTTTTTGAAGAGGGAATTTGTGTCCTTCTGTTTCTCGTTCGACGATGAGTACCGCGCTGACAACTTGATGTGTTGCCGCGATATATAATAACATCGGTTCGCCCAGGTTAGGCGTGGCCAGGACCGGATTTGTTGCCAATATGGCCTTTATTTCTGCGAGTCCGGCCGTGGCAGCATCCATCCACTCGAAGTGTTCGGTGCGCCTGAGGAGGCGATAGAGGGGCAATGCCTTTTCTCCCAAACGGGAGATGAAGCGGCTTAAAGCCGCCACGCATACAGTTAACTTTTGTATTTGTTTGAGGTCTTTTGGGATATCCAACTGTGATAGAGCTCGGATCTTGGCTGGGTTTGCTTCAATTCCTCTATCGGATACAATGAAGTCCAGGAGCTTTCCTGCTGGTACGCCGAAAACACATTTTTCCGGGTTGATCTTAATGTCATATGCTCGGAGGTTTTCGAATGTGAGCCTCAAGTCATCTACTAGAGTTTCGGCGTGTTTGGTCTTTACAACCACGTTGTCTATGTATGCCTGCACTGTTTTGCCAATCTGGGTAGCCAGACATGTCTGAATCATGCGCTGATATGTTGCGCCGGCGTTTTTTAGTCCGAAGGGCATTGTGTTGAAGCAGAATGGTCCGTATGGAGTAATGAATGCCGTTGCGGCTTGGTCTACCTCCGTCATCTTGATTTGATGGTAGCCGGAGTATCGAGGAAGCACAATGAATCGTGTCCTGCGGTAGCATCGATGATTTGATCGATGCGGGGAAGGGGGAAAGGATCCTTTGGACAAGCCTTGTTAATTTCTTTAAAATCGACACACAGGCGCCAGGATTTGTCCTTTTTTGGTACCATTACCAGGTTCACTAGCCAGTTCGGATGTTTGATGTCTCTGATGAATCCGGCTTCCAATAGTTTGGCTAGCTCCTCTCCCATTGCCTGTCTTTTGGGTTCAGAAAATCGCCGAAGAGCCTGTTTGACTGGCTTGAATCCTTTTAGGATGTTTAGGCTGTGTTCTGCCAATCTGCGTGGGATTCCTGGCATATCTGAGGGGTGCCAGGCAAAGATGTCCCAATTCTCCCGAAGGAATTCTTGTAGTGCGGCGTCAACATCAGGGTTTAACTGTGCCCCAATGGAGGCCGTCTTTGTGGGGTCCGTTGGATGGACCTGGAATTTGACTATTTCGTCCGCTGGTTTAAAAGAGGTGGACTTGGATCTCTTATCGAGTATCACATCGTCCCTGTTCACCGTAAAGCGCAGCGCAGTGAGTTCCGCTGCCGCTAGGGCTTCGGATAGTGCCTCTAGGGCTAGTGCGGCTGTCTTGTTTTCGGCGCGGAGTGCTATGTCCGGATCACTGGCAAGAGTGATGGTTCCATTGGGCTCGGGCATTTTAAGCTTCATGTACCCGTAATGGGGTATGGCTTGGAAAATTGTAAATGCCTCTCGTCCTAATAAAGCGTGATATCCGCTGCTGAACGGGGCCACTTGGAACGTGACCTCCTCAGACCTGTAATTGTCCGGCGAGCCGAACACCACATCAAGTGTGATTTTTCCTGTGCAGCGTGCTTCCCGACTAGGGATTATTCCTCTAAAGGTTGTGCTGCTTCGCTCAATGCGGCTCCAGTCTATTTCCATTTTTCGAAGGGTTTCCTCGTAGATGAGGTTTAATCCGCTGCCGCCATCCATGAGTACCTTGGTAAGACGAAAGCCGTCCACTATTGGGCTGAGGACCAATGCGGCTGGTGCTCGGGCTGTTCGGAATTTAGGTTCGTCGCTGGCATTGAAGGTGATAGCCGTGTCGCTCCATGGATTTTTTGTTGCTACATACTTCGGTGAGGCTGTGGATTGTTCGTTTCCGCATATTATTTGATGCGAAAGTCTCGAAGACTGTTAATACCGTACTGGTACTGTTGGGGTGGTTCTCCGGGGCTAGAAGCTCTTCGCCACTTTTGGCCACCTGCCGCAGTATCCAACATGCTCGAAGGCTATGTGTTGGAGTGGCGTCCACTGTACTATGAATTTTACAGGGTCCGCTGAGCCATCCCTCTAGTACGGTTCCGTGCCCTTTATGGGGTTTTTGCTTTTTGGTTTTTATCCCGAGTGCCTGAGCATGATGCACCCTTTTGTTTCGGACTAGGGTTGTGTTCAGAGCCGGATTGTCCCAAAACTTAGTTTCGATTTTCCAGATACTCTCCATAGCACAGTACTTTCGTACTATGGACGCCAGGTCGGCGAAGCGTGTAATTTCGCAACGACTTACGGCGTTCAAGATTCCCTTGTCCGTGCAATTGTTGCAGAAAACTGAGATTGCGCTTTCCTCACGGCAGTCTTTTATCATGTCCATAACCAGGAGGAATCTGGCCCAGTAATGATGTACTGTTTCCGTGGGCTCTTGCCGGATTTGAGATAGATCGCTTATGTTTGGGTGGGCGGGTGGAACTGAGTCCGGAACCCTGCCCAACTTGAGGCTCAAGGGCCGAAAAGTTTCCGAATTTGGAAGTTCGGATTGCTGGACGTTGTCCAACGAATCTGGTCCGCTGCCTGACTTTAGGTTCAGTACTTGATCGACGTCTGCCACTCCGAGGGAATCCGGCATGGAGGGATCAGGAGTCCGGACATAACTGGTCTTTAATACAGAAGAAGAGTCGCCGCGTTGTTCCTCTACCACCGCAACGTGGTGGGTAACCTGGGGGGAGTTAATCTCTCTTAGATCGGTTTTAAGCCCAATCTGATCAGTGTCTGTAGAGACCCCCAGGGCGGCGATGCGATCCAAGAGCTCGTTTACAGAAGAGAGCTCAATCGGATCCAGCTGCTCGGTGAATTCCGAGCTGACGCGAAGATCGCTTTTGATGACCCGAGAGGTCATAGTCGAAGCGGCGGCTGAACAGGCGGTCATAAGAAAACCACCTAGCCGGACAGTTTGGCCGGTGGCCAAAGCTCCCTTGGCAATAGTACCGTCTTTAAAGACGGGAAGAGGCATCCTTCCTGATTGTGACGGCACAGAGGAACTCTCAATGAAAGCACCAATGTCGGTGTCAAAACCGGCGGATCTCGGGTAGGGGGTCCCGAACTGTGCATCTAGGCGGATGGTAACAGGAACAAGGGACACGATGTTTTTACCCAGGTTCGGGCCCTCTCGATGGAGGTAAAACCCTACTCCTGCTTGATTGATATTGATGATATGGGTAGTACAAGAGTGGATCTACCACGAGATCAAGGAGGCTAAACCCTAGAAGCTAGCCTATGGTATGACTGTTGTTCGTCCTATGGACTAAAACCCTCCGGTTTATATAGGCACCGGAGAGGGCTAGGGTTACACTAGATCGGTTACAGTGGTAGGAGATCTACATATCCGTATTGCCAAGCTTGCCTTCCATGCCAAGGAAAGTCCCATCCGGACACGGGACAAAGTCTTCAATCTTGTATCTTCATAGTCTTGGAGTCTGGCCGATGATGATAGTTCGGCCATCCGGACACCCCCTAGTCCAGGACTCCCTCAGTGGGGCAGTAAGCTGGTGCAGTTGCAAGCAAAGCGTCGTGGCGGGATCTACATGTGAAGCGGAGTGTATGGCAGCCTCGGAGGCACCGCATGAAGCAATCTGTATGAAGGAGTTCATTACCGACCTAGGAGTTATTCCCAATGCGTCAGGCCCGATGACTCTCTTCTGTGACAACATTGGAGCTATTGCTCTTGCCAAGGAGCCCAGGTTTCACAAGAAGACCAGGCACATCAAGCGTCGCTTCAACTCCATTCGTGAAAATGTTCAAGATGGAGACATAGATATTTGTAAAGTGCATACGGATCTGAATGTCGCAGATTCGTTGACTAAACCTCTTCCACAAGCAAAACATGATCAACACCAGAACTCTATGGGTTTTCGATTCATCACAATGTAACTAGATTATTGATTCTAGTGCAAGTGGGAGACTGTTGGAAATATGCCCTAGAGGCAATAATAAAATGGTTATTATTATTCCTTGTTCATGATAATTGTCTATTGTTCATGCTATAATTGTATTGACCGGAAACCGTAATACATGTGTGAATACATAGACCACAACATGTCCCTGGTGAGCCTCTAGTTGACTAGCTCGTTGATCAACAAATGGTCATGGTTTCCTGACTATGTACATTGGATGTCATTGAAAATGGGATCACATCATTACGAGAATGATGTGATGGACAAGACCCAATCCTAAGCATAGCACAAGATCGTGTAGTTCGTTTGCTAAAGCTTTTCTAATTCCAAGTACCATTTCCTTAGACCATGAGATTGTGCAACTCCCGGATACCGTAGGAATGCTTTGGGTGTACCAAACGTCACAACGTAACTGGGTGACTATAAAGGTACACTAAGGGTATCTCCAAAAGTGTCTGTTGGGTTGGCACGAATCGAGACTGGGATTTGTCACTCTGTATGACGGAGAGGTATCTCTGGGCTCACTCGGTAATGCATCATCATAATGAGCTCAATGTGACTAAGTAGTTGGTCACAGGATTATGCATTGCGGAACGAGTAAAGTGACTTGCCGGTAACGAGATTCGACGAGGTATTGTGATACCGACGATCGAATCTCGGGCAAGTAAAGTAGCGATTGACAAAGGGAATTGTATACGGGATTGCTTGAATCCTCGACATCGTGGTTCATCCGATGAGATCATCATGGAACATGTGTGAGCCAACATGGGTATCTAGATCCCGCTGTTGGTTATTGGTCGGAGAGCTGTCTCGGTCATGTTTGCATGATTCCCGAACCCGTAGGGTCTACACACTTAAGGTTCGATGACGCTAGGGTTATAGGGAAGGTTTGTACATGGTTACCGAATGTTGTTCGGAGTCCCGGATGAGATCCCGGACGTCACGACGAGTTCCGGAATAGTCTGGAGGTGAAGATTTATATATGGGAAGTCATCATACGGTCACCGGAAGTATTCGGGGGTTTACCTGTATTGTACCGGGACCACCGAAGGGGTTCCAGGGGTCCACCGGGAGGGTCCACCTGCCTCGGAGGGCTCTATGGGCTGTATGTGGAAGGGAACCAGCCCCTAAGTGGGCTGGGCGCCACCCCCCTAGGGCCCATGCGCCTAGGGTTGGGGGGGTGACCCTAAAGGGGGCGCCCCCTTGCCTTGGGGGGCAAGCCCCCTCCCCTTGGCCGCTGCCCCCCTCTAGATCTCATCTAGAGGGCCGGCTCCCTTCCCCCTTCACCCTATAAATAGAGGGGAGGAGGGAGGGCAGCCGCACCACATCCAAGGCGCAGTCCTCCCCCTCTCCAACACCTCTCCTCCTCCGTTTGAGCTTGGCGAAGCCCTGCCGGAGAACCGCTGCTCCACCACCACCACGCCGTCGTGCTGCTGCTGGAGCTGTCTTCCTCAACCTCTCCCTCCTCCTTGCTGGACCAAGGCGTGGGAGATGTCACCGGGCTGCACGTGTGTTGAATGCGGAGGTGCCATTGTTCGACGCTTAGATAGGAATCCACCGCGATCTGAATCGCTACGAGTACGACTCCTTCATCCGCGTTCTTGACGCTTCCGTGTCGCGATCTTCAAGGGTATGAAGATGCACTCCCCTCTCTCTCGTTGCCAGTTTCTCCATAGATTTATCTTGGTGATGCGTAGAAAATTTCAATTTCTGCAACGATCCCCAACAAGATCCGCATCATCCTTGCCAGTCCGGACATCCGTCGATGCCACCACGTCACCACCGCCTGCGCTCGTCCGTCTAGGCGCGAAGACTCTGGAAGATCTTTCGTGCGTAGCACCTACCAACCAGCCATGACTTAGCGTAGCACCTGTCGTCCAGGCATGACTTGACAGCTCCACCGAAGCTCTGTGTAAGACGGAGTCACTCCACCTCCTGCCCGTGTCTTCTAGCGTTGCTCCACAAATGATGCTCCCAGGAGAGAGACGGCACTGCAATACCGCCATCGTCCGATCTGTAAAACCAGATCCTAGGGTTTCCCCCGAAGCATTGCCCATCAACAGCAACTGTCAAGGAACCACACAATGCCCACCACCACTCATCCCTCAAGGCGACGCCTTCAGGAAGGTCACGACGTCAAGGACTCCGCCACTGCCCACCGAAGTTAGGGTTTTCACCCGAGAGGTAGAGAGGGGGAAGTGAAGGAGCAGACATAGGCCGACGTCTCCAAGAAGAAAAGCGGCATCCTTGAGCATCGTCGTCGGTGCGGCCGGCCGGGGCCAACCAAGGGGTTTCCCCACTTCTGGATCTCCTCCACCAGCTTCACCCGCGGCCAGGGTTCCGGCAACCATGCCGGCACCGCCAGGAACCCGCAGGAGAGAAGCCCACCGATTAGGGCCAGATGACTGCGGCCAAATCTGGCGCTAGAACCCACAGCCCACGCGCATTGGCAGCCGAACAAACTGACTCCGACAACACCGGCCACAGATCTGGCCACACCAAGATCTGCTGCGATCGCCGTGCCGACGACCACCTCCATTCACCAGAGTGGAGAACCACCCCAGATGCGTAACCATGCTTCAGCGACACCACAGGACGCCACCACCCACAGCAGGATGAATTTGGGCAGGGGCGCCTAGATCCGCCGCCACCACGCTGCCCCGGCAGCCATGGAGGCGCAACCCAGCCGAAAAGTCCCGGAGCCGCCGCTCCAGCTTCCTATCTCCGCCACCACGCTTGGCGCCCAGGGTCGCCGTCGCGCGCAACCTGAGTCCGCCCCCAGGATGAAGGGCGAGCCCGCCACCGCTGTCCGGCGGACGAGCTTTGCTCGCCGGCTTCCTCCGGCGGTGGCGAGGAAGGGTGGGTCGGGGTGGGACAGGGGCGGCGGCGGCTAGTGTTCGCCCGAGTAACTTCTATGCGGTGCACTGTCCATTCACTTTCAATCTTGTATTACTCTAACACATTATCAGCACGCTCCTGACGGAGCAATTCCATCGTTCCACAGCAACTATGCCATGCATGGCGAGAACGAGCATGCGTTGGCATTCATAATCTCTTCCCAATGGATCAGGCATCTACTGCAGAGGAGTGGATGCAGGCGCATCACTCGGAACAGAAAATCTCCAAACATAAGATTAAGGCATCACGGGTTGAGGCAAGAAGATAAATAATTTGTATCCAGAATCACATCTCTAACAGTCGCATAAAGATTTCACGCGCTAAAGTGTCACTATAGCATTTGTAACACGTCGGACCCAACAATAATTTAGCAGATGCCTGAAAACACACGTCCAAAAAAACACGCAGTGCAAATTGTGAAGCGCGCACAATCCGCCAACCCAAATTTACAACTTCTGATAGCGCATTTCAGCGCGTGCCTAATCCCTTTTTGCGCGTGCATTATTTTACAGCTTTTGCTGGAGCCGTTCGGCGCCCAAAAAACCCGAATTTTAGCGTGCGGAGCACTTTTTGTGCGCGTGTTGGAGATGCTCTCAAGTGCTCTTTTTCGATTTTCCTTCTGCAAATTGCGTACTTACCAACGCTAAGATGATGATCCTCACACAACCAGCGCGAGGCAGACACCAGGACGGCTCCGAGCATGCGCGGCGGCCTTCGGGAGACGTTGCCTCTCACGCCGCATACAACTGTGCGCGCCTCCAGGCGAGGCGTCACCCAAGGCCACGACTTCGGCCGGTCCTATGCGGAGACGCAATCTGGGGCGCAACGCGATGCTCCTTCCTTTGGTTAGTGCAATGGACCAGCGCGGCCATGCCCCCTCTCCGCCAGGCGACGCCCTCCGGCGCTCGCGTTCCTGCTGCACCACGAGGCAGCGAGCAACGTCCAGCGTGGCCACATCGTCCGACTCGGCCCCGGCGGCTTGTCCGCCTAAAGCAGTGAGCCATCCAAAGCGAGCCGTGGAGGCGCAGTGTCCCAGCCCTAGCATTGCTTGTAACTAGTTGCATTAAAGCATCCATGCATCATGTTTGAATTCAAAGGAAATTTTGAAATGGGGATGTTCAATCCCTAGCAGATAATAATTTCAATTAGGTTCAAGTTTAAATCTTTTCAGTGAACCCAAAATGCCCTTTGAAAAAGTTCATGATTTTTGATAAAGGTGAAAACCTCTCGCAAAAATGATACACATATTTCTAGGCCATTTCTGGACTCTTGAATTAAATCGTTATGTATTTGAATTTGGGCATTTAATTGCTATAACAATTTTAAATGCTCAAATAATTCTGAAACTAAATGTGGGTTGTTGGAAATAATTCAACAGGCCCTCACAATTTATTTCAGGACTTTTAGATGTGGTTTAGTATTTTTACTAAATCAAAGAAAACAAAAAGCAAATAGAAAACAGAAAAAAATAATTAAAATAGAGACAGAGTTTTACCTGGAGCTTACCTGTGCAGCCCACCTGGCCGGCCCAGTGCTGTGCAGCCCAGCTGCCAGTCATCCCTCTCCTCTCGTCAGGAGGACAGGGGCGTGTGCTCACCGCACGCCGGCACGCACCGGCCACCTCCTGCCTCTCTGCCTGTCCCCCCGTTGCCCCGAGGATTCCACGCCACCTCCTCGACCTCTCTGGCTCTCCCAGTGCCTCTTCCCCTCCTCTGGCTCTCTCCCTCGCACCACCCAAGAGCCGTCGTCGCCGCCACTCGCTGCTGCCGCGGCCAGAGCCACCTCCTCGCCCTCTGCCCGAGTCCAGAAGCTCTGCCTCGTCTGCCTCGTCCTCTCCGTCGACTCAGCCGACGCCGTACGCCTCAAAGCGTCACCCCCGACGCCTTCTTCTTCCCCGGGTTGCCGAGATCGCATCCGCCATCCCGCTCGCTTCGGACCTTCTCCGAGCTCGCCTTCTGCATTGCTGCAATCTCCGTGAGCCACTAACTCGAATCCCTCTCTTATGCGCTCCGTTTACACGTCGTAGCCGTCGTTCTGCCGGAGACCAAACGGCACCACCACCGAGCTTCTCGCCGCCGTGGCCACATCCGCCGTAACTCCCAACCGAGCACACCCACATGCTCACTGCGCCGCGCAGGTGCCGTAGGAGCCAAGCACGCCACCCCATGGGCCCCGCAGCCCCGCTCCCGAGTGCGCCTGAACTCCGGCCGCCTCAGCCCCTCCCGCTTGCTTAGCTAGATGCGGTTGAGCGCCAGCTACGCGTAGATTTTCTCCGCCGCTGTTTTGATCGCCGGAGGGCATTTCCCGAGCCCCTCCGCCGCGTTTGTCGCCACCGGCATCGAGCCGCCGGCGCGTTTGACTTGTTTGACCGGGGGTTTGATCACCCCGGGTCACTGACATATGGGCCCCACGCCCTTAATTAACCAAAGTTTAGTTCATGTTTAGCTTTAATTAAGCACAGTGGCCCACACGTCAGCATTGACCTTGCTGACGTGGCCCTTGACCGGCCCCACCCGTCAGTGCCCCAAACCAACACTATGACACCGACACGCGGGTCCCACAGGTCAGGTTTGACCTGGACCGACCCGTTGAACTATTGACGTCACTCAGACATCATGCTGACGTAGTAATTCGTTTTTGGAATTTAAAATAAATTGGAAATGATTTATTTATTTCAGAAAATACCTAAAACTTGTAAAAATCATAGAAATCCAACCGTGACTCCAAATGAAAAGATTTATATATGAAAAATGATCAAAAAATCCAATCTTTCCATCTGTACCATTTTCATGCATGTTAGAACAACTTATGACCACTATTTAGGACAAACCAAATGAATGGCATTCGAATATTAACCTACGGAGTTTGAATTTGAACCTAGGGTTCAAACCAACTTCATTTAACCTGTTGCTAGTTGCATTAGCTCAAATCACAACATATTGACATGTCATGATCATGCATCATATTGTTGCATTGCATTGATTGTGTTCTTCCTTGTTTGCCGGTATTTGCCCCTCTCAGTAGACGTGGTTCCGACGATGAGTTCGATGGCACCGATGAAGAGCTATACTATGTTCAGAAGTGCGAGGCAAGCAAAACCCCCTTGTTCATTCCGATACAACCCCACTGTCTCGCTCCTGCTCTCTTTTACTGCATTAGGACAACAACGATACATCTGTTACATGTTGCGGTAGTTGAACACCTTTCCTCTGCATGACCTATCATTACCACAGTAAATAGATGAAACCCACTAGCATGAGTAGGAGTTGTTTGAGCCTTGATGTGCCTACTCATTCATGCTTGTTTGTCATGCCTGCTACTGCTTAGAGTTGAGTCAGGTTTGATTCATCGGGGATGAATTGGAATGGTGATGAACATGTCCTACTGTGTGTGAGCTAAGTGTGTGAACACGATTTGATAAAGATAGCGGTGAGAGGCCATGTAGGAGTACATGGTGGGTTGTCTCATTGAAATCGTCCTCAGGAACCGAGTTTTGTGTGTGTGATCCAAGACAGTTACTACCACACATTGGGCTCCGGGCACTCCAAGCTCTCTTGACTTATTAATCAACCTGATCTCTGTCTAGGAGTTGCAACTAGTTTCTGGTGTTCGTAGGTTGTATTAGTAGTCTACCAAGTGGCACCCGATATAGGTGGGCTTGGGGCAGACTAGGCACCGTGGCACGGTGTACCAAGCGTCACCCGTTTGGTGGGCTTGGGAACCCTGCTCACATCGTTTGGGGCCGTGAGCGACATCTCGGCCGGATTTGTTTGCGGATGGAACCCGAATAGGCGATAAACCTGGACTAGAGACTTGTGTGGTTAGTCAGGTCGTGGCCGACACCCTCGCCAGGCTTCCGCTTGAAGGTTGTCGAGATACATGATGTGTACATGGCGGTAAGTGGCGAGAGCGTGTGTGAAGAAGTACACCCCTGCAGGGTTAACATGATCTATTCGAATAGCCGCGTCCGCGGTAAAGGACTACTAGGTTGCTTATACAGTTCATAGACAAGTGAAAGTGGATACTCTAAAATGCGCAAGATAAGCGTGAGTGCTATGGATGGCCTTCTCGTAGGGAGATGGGAACGGAGCCATAGTGGTGTATTGATATGGTGAATATGTGGAATCGTGTGCGCCACCTCAAAAGAGTTACTTGCTGTCGTAGTTCAGGATAGCCACAGTCAAAGCTGGCTTGCTGCAGTCAAACTCCACCACCCCCTTTGTTGATACTTATGCATATGTAGATAGTTCTGATGTAAGTCTTGCTGGGTACATTTGTACTCACGTTTGCTTAAATTATGTTTTGCAGAGAGACTTTAGTCTCACTAGTAGTTTCGCGTGGACTTCGACGTTTATCTTGTTACCTCAGCTACGATCTTGTGCCCTCGGAAGGGTCTGGTAGATAGTCAGGCTTCTCAGCCTTTTCATTTGGTTGTCTGTACTCAGACATTGTTATGCTTCCGTTGCCTGTATGCTCTGTATGCCGGGTCATCAGACCCTTGTTTGTAATACTTGGCTCCTCGGAGCCTAATGAATAAACACTCTGAGTTGTAGAGTCTTGTTGTGATGCCATGTTGTATTTGCGCATATTGAGCATATTGTGTGTATGTTTGTAATGCTTGGTATGTGTGGGATCCGACAACCCAGTTGTTTATTCTTGGTAGCCTCTCTTACCGGGAAATGTCTCCTAGTGCTTCCACCGAGCCATGGTAGCTTGCTACTGCTCCAGAACACTTAGGCTGGCCGGCATGTGTTCTTTTTCGTTCCTGTGTTTGTCCCTTCGGGGAAATGTCACACGTTGTTCCTTTAAGTTCTTGTAGCTTGCTACTACTTGGGTTCATACGTTGCTGATTGACACGTTCGTTGCCGGGTCATGTATGCCTGTCCCTGTAAGTTAGCGCCACCTTGGGTTTACGACTGGTCATGTCGGCCTGGGTTCTTTGTCATATGGATGCTAGCGGCACTATCATATACATGAGCCAAAAGGTGCAAACGGTCCCGGGCCAGGTAAGGTGGCACCCGTGGGAATACCGTGTGTGAGGATGCAAAGTGATATGATGTGTTACATGCTAGATCGGTGTGACTTAGGATCAGGGTCCTGACAGCTTTGGTATCAGAGCTTGACTGCCTGTAGGATTACCAAGCCAAACTAGTCGAAGTCGAGTCTAGAAATTTTTTAGTTATATAAGGGAGTTGATTGTGGATGGGAACGTAAGGCTCTTTTTACTCCTTTCCCTTATGCCCTTTTGATCCGAGTCATCCTGTCTTTCTTACGGGGTTAAGGAACTAGGATTTCTCTTCTTTCTATCAGGATCACGTGTTTCTAATCTGTAGACTTATAGGATTGATGGATTCAAGCCTCAGTTCAGTTCCTACTACTTCCGTATGTTGACAGTTGGTCTCGGAACGTTGATATTGCGATGTTGAGTGGTTATGCCACCATTTTTTAGTATGTCGCAAATCTTTATGAGCATTTACACCCGTTATGCTGTCCGAGTCATCCCAAGTTTCTAAATAGTCTGATGCATTTGCAAATCCCTTCTTTCCGTTCTCGATGTTCCCTTGGGCTAGATTAACCACACTAATTGCCGAGTTGAGGTACTCCATTACTTCAACATATATGTTGGAGCTATTATTATGACCCTAGGTGTCTTAGAGAACCACCTAGTGATCCATCCATGTCTTGTGTTCATAGTGTGATGATTCTGGCCATCATTCTCGAAAGCATCACGTGATGCCACTTAGTAGTAGACATTCTACTCCTGGGTTTTGGAACCCGAGATTCACCCTACTTACTTCTTGTTGATAGTGTTTGCTAGCTCCTTTAGGATATTAGTAATCCTTGTGATAGTCCTCGAGGTCTGTGGCATTTCCTTCTTCCAAATACTATGAACCGCTTATGGCAGAAGTTCTTTGAACCAAAAGATCACAACAAGAGTGCTCTCAATGAGTTATCCATTCTATATTGTGACTCTGCCAGTTCTACCTTTTTGCATGGGTTGTCCGGAAGAAATATGTTGAACTCGTTTGACATACTAATCCATGCATCCACAACTCAGAAAATCATATGTTCTTTTGGGTTGTCCCTCTTTAGCTGTTTTCTGACCTTTATCTATAAATCGATAGTTAGGAGTAGTTGTGCAATCATGTTTATCGATGCCTATTACTCTTGTGGTCCGTCAAGCCATTCTATTCTAGAATGACTAGGAGAAACAAACCCCAGTACCTTATCCATTTCCAGGATCGCGTCAAAGTAGTTGTACTTCGCAGATCAAAATGCCAATCCAGCTTTTATTCTGTTCTACCTTGGAGTATTACCATCTTTATATCAAGAATGTCATGGGAATTGCACACCATCCTATGAACTCTTGATACAGTGATACTTCTCGCCCTCATTATTCATTTCTCGGTTCCCGTGTTGTTGTAACCGGAATGCCGACAGGTGAACTATGATGTGTGAAATCAATACTCCTAGCAACCTTGTTGCTTGGTAGTTAAAGGACAATAATTTCATTCTTAGCGTGTTGATTCTTGAATCATCATTCTAAGATAGATTGTGCTACCTAGTCCTTAATTTTGGTGCAATCTTAGATTAATGAGTTAGGATTATCTCAATCCCTCGCTCTTTTGATCATATCATCTTGCCCTGAAAAGCAAGATTGTTCTCGAGATTAGTAACATATCGATGGTTTGTGATTTTCCATATATCTTCTCGGAAGTATCACCAGGTCGTCACCTGACCGCTATGTTGAGTTCGTGATCAAGTTGGATTTCTTGTAAACCACCCTTTCTCCAAAAATCTGTGTCGGATACCCTGAGCTAGTTGGTTAAGCTAAACAACAACTTGGAGAGTTGGAAGATAAAAGCTTGTCCGACTTAGTTCATTTTAAGGGATATCTTGTATGTGTGTTGAAGAAAGGTGGTGTCACGCCCAATATGCGACCCTATCCAAAAGGAACTCGAAGGTCCCACCAAGGATAGACCCGCATATTGAAACGCTTTTGCAAGGTGGATATCATTACATCAACATTACATAATAGATGGGGATATATACAAGAGGCATACAATGCCACACGAATACAACATCATCATACAAGAGATCAACATCCGACTACGGATGAAACACAAACAGAAACTCAAACGACATCCACCCTGCTAGCCTAGGCTGCCGACCTGGAACCTATCCCCTGATCGAAGAAGAAGCAGAAGAACTCCAAAACAAGCAAACATCGCTCTCGCGTCATGATCATCGCATAACCTGTACCTGCAACTGTTGTTGTAGTAATCTGTGAGCCACGAGGACTCAGCAATCCCATTACCATGGGTATCAAGACTTGCAAAGCTTAATGGGAAAGGAAGGGGTAAAGTGGTGAGGTTGCAGCAGCGACTAAGCATATATGGTGGCTAACATACGCAAATGAGAGCGAGAAGAGAAACAAAGGAACGGTCGTGAAGCTAGCAATGATCAAGAGGTGATCCTGAACTCCTACTTACGTCAAACATAACCCAGAAACCGTGTTCACTTCCCGGACTCCGCCGAGAAGAGACCATCACGACTACACACGCGGTTGATGCATTTTAATTCGTATCTGGTGTCAAGTTATCTACAACCGGACATTAACAAATTCCCATATGCCACATAACCGCGGGCACGGCTCTCGAAAGTTTAAACCCTGCAGGGGTGTTCCAACTTAGCCCATGACAAGCTCTCACGATCAACGAAGGAATAGACCTTCTCCCAGGAAGACCCGATCAGTCTCGGAATCCCGGTTTACAAGACATTTCGACAATGGTAAAAAAAGACCAGCAAGACCTCCCGGCGTGCCGACATCCTGATAGTAGCCGCGCGTATCTCATCTCAGGCCACGACCGGATGAGCAGTACGTACAACTAGAACCAGCCCTCAAGTTTCCCCGAGGTGGCGCTTCAAGTGACTCTAGTTTGGACCAACACTTAGACAAGCATTGGCCTGGGGGGGCTAAAATAAAGATGACCCTTGGGTTAATTACTCCCAAGGGAAATATAGGTGGTGGTGAGGCAAATGGTAAAACCAATGTTGGGCCTTGCTGGAGGAGTTTTATTCAAAGCGAACTGTCAGGGGGGTCCCATAAATCACCCGACCGCGTTAGGAACGCAAAATCCGGGAACATAACACCGGTATGACGGAAACTAGGGTGGCAAGAGTGGAACAAAACACGAGGCATAAGGCCGAGCCTTCCACCCTTTACCAAATATATAGATGCATTAATTAAATAAGAGATATTGTGATATCCCAACATAACCCTGTCCACCATGGAGAAATCTTCAACTTCACCTGCAACTAGCAACGCTATAAGAGGGGCTGAGTAAAGCAGTAACATAGCCAATCAATGGTTTGCTAGGAATGGTGTCAAAGGTTAGAGGTTCATGGCAATTTGGGAGGCTTGAAGAGCAAATGATAGGTAACGCAGCATAGCGATAGAACGAAGCAACTAGCATAGCAATGATAGTAGTGAGATCCAGGGTAGCGGTCATCTTGCCTGAAATCCCGCTAGGAAGAAGAACGAGTCCATGAAGAAGATGAAGCCACGAAGACGAACCACACGTAGACGAACGAATCCTCACGATCGCAACGAAACGGGAACTATCGAGAAGAAGCACACAACATGGTAAACACACCACACATGGACAAGACATGATGCACAACAAGCATGATGCATGAAAAAGCTAGATGGAGCTACTCATGGCAAGAGCTGATGCAAACAAAAACAACACATCAAGGCAAGTTTAAATGAGGCCGGAAACAACATATAACAACTCCGGTAAGTCCTCATATGCAAATTTCGAAATTGGTCCAGAACTGAATAAACATTAAGTTGAAGTTGTTAAATAGCAAGTTAAAGAGCACCAAGAGGATCTACATGAAATTCTAGTCAAGTTACATATAAAGTTCATTAGATTCGGAGCTACGACCTAAAAGATATGAGCAAAACAAGTTAAACATGGCATTGATGCAAAATGCACCCAAACACCAAGCAAACACACCAAAACAAGGATGCAACATGGTAATATGAAGCTACATGCAAAATGAAGCAAGTTTCATATAGAGCACACTCAAAACGGAGCAACGGTTCAACACACACACACTATACAAGTCATAACAACAATCTGTCCAAAACATCAACTAGGCATATTGTAAGCATCAAAACAACATGCTAAGGCACCCCAACATAATAACAAAAGGCATGGTCATGAAGTACACGTAAAGCACTACAAAACATGAATACTGAGCTATCTCCAGAAACTACTAGAACATGCTCAAAAGGACATGGGAAGATTGCAAATAATAACAGTTTCAGACTTTGCAGAAATAACATCAGGTTGCAATGTTTAGAGCTATGAAACGACATGTTACAGGAACTTAACATGGCAAACAAAGGCTTGGAATGAATCTACTAATTGCATAGATCAAAAGTCCCTTACTGACCATGAGCCAAAAAGGCACAAAAAATATGATGGCATCCATGTAAACATGGCAAGTTATATTACAGATTCAAATATGGCAGGAACAACAATAAGTAGGCATGTTGGTGAGCTTGAACCACTCACCACAGAGCAATACATGGCATAGCAAGGCAACCAACAATAAGAAGACATGTTTAGGAAGCTAAGCATGGCAAGAACAAGTTCATAGGGTGCATGGATCACTAGGAAACAATCATGGAAACATTGAACTTAATGTTAACAGGCTGACAGCAACATCATTTAGCAACTTTGGAGCAAGATTACAACAAGCTACTGTAGTCTATAAATTCAACCAGGGGCATGAATGGATAGAGCAAGACATGTAGATCAAAACATGTTTATAGAACATCTCCAGATTATGCACACAATGACTTGTAGGAGCAGGTTAACATAGCAACAAAATATAACAGAATCAGCCTAGCAAAACAGCAACAGCAAGTACCCTACTTAACAAGCTTGATGCACGCAGCACACAAATCACAAAAATACATGGATAGCACCTCTGGAAAGATGACATAGCATAGATCAAAACACATGTAGACATCAACCTCATAGGATGCACACATAAAACATGGCAAAAATGACAAATGAGCAAGTTATAACAGTTTCAGCAGATTAACATCATGAAGCACTCTTCCAACAACATTTCGGGCATCAAGATGAGCTTAAATGAAAATGATGCAATGGAATGAAATAAAGTACTCGTCGAGGCGAACAATTTGACATATTACACGCACGAATCAGAGCTACCGATGCAGAGATACGGCATGATGAACATGTCATGATTATGTTTGTAAACAGGGACTTGGGCGTTTCGGGGTCAACCTCAAATTTTGCACGGACTTCGAGGCGGCGGCGGATCTCGCCGGATCTTCACCGGAGAAGACGGGGAAGACGGTCGGAGAGGGGGAAGATGGCCGGAGGCGAGGCAGAGAGGGCCGGGGATGGCCGGGGCGCCGGATCTGGCCGGCCCCTTGCCGGACCCGGCCGACGACGGGGCCGCGGTGGCGGCAGGGTCGGGCGGCGCGCCGGCGAGCTGGGGCACCAGCGGCGGAGGCTGGAGCGGGGCGCGGGAGGAGATCCGTGCGGGCGGAGGCGCGGACATGCGCGGCGGCGGCGGCGCGATGGGCCGGGAGGGCCGGCTGCGGGCTCTCCGGGCCGGCGGCGGGGCAGGCGAATGGCGGCGTGCCACGTGGCGGCGGCGGGGCGACCCGGACGTGTCCGGCTGCGGCCGGACGTGTCCGGTGGCGGCGGGGACGAATCTTCTAGGGTTAGGGGGGAAATGATCTGGAATTTCGGGGGAGAGGGCATATTTATAGGTAAAGGGAGCTAGGAGAGTCCAAATGAGGAGCGGTTTTCGGCCACGCGATCGTGATCGAACGACCGAGAGCATGGAGGGGAGTTTGCTGGGTTTTGGGCCACTTTGGAGGGGGTGTTGGGCTGCACAGAAAAGAGGGCTTTGCGGTTACCCAATTAACCGTTGGAGTATCAAACGACCTCCAAATGGCACGAAACTTGACAGACGGTCTACCGGTGCTATACCAAGGCCGCTTGGCAAACCTCGGGCCATTCCGAGAAAGTTTAACACCCGCACAAGAGAAGAGGTCAAAAGGGACCGCCGGATGACATAGGAGTGCCGGATTGCAAAACGGACAACGGGGAAAAAGCTTGGATGCAAGTAACGAACACGTATGCAACATGAAATGCACATGATGACATGATATGAAATGCAGATGATGACATGGCAAAGTGCAACACGCAAGCACATGACAAGGCAACGACGACGAATAACTGGAAGACACCTGGCGCATCGAATCCAAGGCGTTACAACACTCCTCCACTAACAAGAGATCTCGTCCCGAGATCTTAGGACCGAGATGGAAGGGAAAAGGGATGAGGTGAAACAAGAACTCAAGAGAGGAAGCAAAGAATTGCGAGCACCCGAGAAGAAGAGAGGAACGACGAGACCGACGAGAATCGAAAACTCAAGGAACCAGATAGACTATGAAACCACTCGTTCTAACCAGAGTGGTTAGAATGAGAAAAGAAACGAATAAGTCTAAAAGGATTTAGGCAGCACTTCGGCTGAAACATGGGGGAATAGAACACGAGTTAGAGAGGACGGAATGATACTTGATGAACTCTTGAAGAATGAAATAAATCATGAAGAACCAGCATGAAGAACTCCGGTGACAAAAGGATGATGAAAGAATAAGATGAGCCTTGCGATAATTAGATGGAGGTTCCGATGAAAAGACCGAGGAAATATGAACTCCGGAAAAGAAAAGATGAAAACACTTGGAACTAGAATTTATTCAACAAGAACAAACTCCGAAGGAAGGATTAGTCACTTGGATGAAATAAGAATAAGATTTATTGTATGCTTATCCTTCATCAAATTAAATTGATGACAAGCAATGGATTTTGCATACTACTTATTCTTCTTGAAAAGGGATTAAGAAGTGACATATCGCAAACTTGAGAAGGTCTTCATGAACCACCGGTAGGATTGAAAAGAACGAATGAATTAATATGATAAGCAAGGAAAAAGAATCTGAAAGAACCACCATTAGAATTTCGAAATGACTGTCGAAAGAGACTGAATCAATGGGAAGAATTAGAAAAGCACAAAGATACTTGAGGAATAAAAAGGCAAGATAATGGCGGGATCGCGAACTGGTTGAAGAATACTTGAACGAAGCACCTGGAGAATATAGAGACGATCGAAGCTGAAAACTTAGAATGAAGGAATTTTCCGAAAAGATGACCTCCGGATGATCGAGAGGGAAAGCAACTCCTGAAATACTCCGGATGGATGAAAAGGATAACTGACAAATGGAATAATTCGAGAGGATAACATGAACTAGAACCATGAATCTTCGAGAGAACGGACAAGATTTAGCGGAAAAAACTCTTCTTCGGTCTTCAAATGATGACGAGAAACACCATCAAAATTACTGAGATACTCCGGGAGAATGAAAGGCGAAGAGGTTGAGCCAACAATGAAAAGAATTTGAACGAGAACTTAGAGAAGGCATGTGACTGATGAAATTCATTCTTACGTCACACTTGAAAAGAATTTGAGAATAACTCCGGGGAAATTATAAGAGTCAGGTAAGATCCTGGGAAAAGACCTGTGGGTTAGGGCCCACTGAAAAGATAACACCGTTGGAAAAAGGATGTTGAAAAGATAGATGATGCATCGGAACAATTGAAATATTTGAATGAGGTGATAACCTCGAATTAATTGGAACACAGATGAATCTCCTGAGATGTCTTGAACTCCGGAATGATTGAATGGCGAGAGGCAAACGAGTAAGTAGAACACTTGATCCAAGGAAAAGAATGTGATCAACCCGAAAAACTTGAATTGAGTGCACCGGAAAAAGAAAAAAAGAGATGAAGAATGACGAACGAGACGAGAATTCACTGGTTGAAATAATCGAGGGAAAACCTGAAGAGGCTCCGCACGAATGGAATTGACGGTCGAAAGAGACTCATGCTCCGGAAGAAAAGGGTGGGAGGGCGGGAAAACACAGGCAACTGTAAGGGGGAATCGACGAATATCTTGAAGAGAAAACACCGGTTGAAATAATTGAGGAAATAAAGCAAAGGCTTCGCACGAGTAGGATGGATACTCGATTACGGACTCCGGATTCGAGAAGAAGGGAGGGCGAGTGGGAAAAACAAGGAAAACTTCGGACAGGGAAAAACAACGACGTCGGAGGAAGAACTAAGGATTGATCTCGCGAAAGACAAAGAGGTTTGAGTCGACTTGACGAGAGATGCACCGGACAAAAGAGGATGGACAACGAACGAAAACTAACCGCGTGAACCTAAAGAAAAATTTGAATGGGAAGAGGAGTAATTCAAAACACCTACGTCAAGATTCCTCACCAGAACGACGAAGGGGCTGAGGAGTAAAAAGAATTCCTACTCTCCGATATAACTAGACTCCAAAAACAGTTTTCTTCTAGACTCAACAACGGCCAAACTACACGATCAATCAAGGGGGGCTCCTAAGGTCGGTCGAGGCTCTGATACCAACTTGTCACGCCCAATATGCGACCCTATCCAAAAGGAACTCGAAGGTCCCACCAAGGATAAACCCGCATATTGAAACGCTTTTGCAAGGTGGATATCATTACATCAACATTACATAATAGATGGGGATACATACAAGAGGCATACAATGCCACACGAATACAACATCATCATACAAGAGATCAACATCCGACTACGGATGAAACACAAACGGAAACTCAAACGACATCCACCCTGCTAGCCCAGGCTGCCGACCTGGAACCTATCCCCTGATCGAAGAAGAAGCAGAAGAAGAACTCCAAAACAAGCAAACATCGCTCTCGCGTCATGATCATCGCATAACCTGTACCTGCAACTGTTGTTGTAGTAATCCGTGAGCCACGAGGACTCAGCAATCCCATTACCATGGGTATCAAGACTAGCAAAGCTTAATGGGAAAGGAAGGGGTAAAGTGGTGAGGTTGCAGCAGCGACTAAGCATATATGGTGGCTAACATACGCAAATGAGAGTGAGAAGAGAAACAAAGGAACGGTCGTGAAGCTAGCAATGATCAAGAGGTGATCCTGAACTCCTACTTACGTCAAACATAACCCAGAAACCGTGTTCACTTCCCGGACTCCGCCGAGAAGAGACCATCACGGCTACACACGCGGTTGATGCGTTTTAATTCGTATCTGGTGTCAAGTTATCTACAACCGGACATTAACAAATTCCCATCTGCCACATAACCGCGGGCACGGCTCTCGAAAGTTTAAACCCTGCAGGGGTGTTCCAACTTAGCCCATGACAAGCTCTCACGATCAACGAAGGAATAGACCTTCTCCCAGGAAGACCCGATCAGTCTCGGAATCCCGGTTTACAAGACATTTCGACAATGGTAAAACAAGACCAGCAAGACCTCCCGGCGTGCCGACATCCTTATAGTAGCCGCGCGTATCTCGTCTCAGGCCACGACCGGATGAGCAGTACGTACAACTAGAACCAGCCCTCAAGTTTCCCCGAGGTGGCGCTTCAAGTGGCTCTAGTTTGGACCAACACTTAGACAAGCATTGGCCTGGGGGGGCTAAAATAAAGATGACCCTTGGGTTAATTACTCCCAAGGGAAATATAGGTGGTGGTGAGGCAAATGGTAAAACCAATGTTGGGCCTTGCTGGAGGAGTTTTATTCAAAGCGAACTGTCAGGGGGGTCCCATAAATCACCCGACCGCGTTAGGAACGCAAAATCCGGGAACATAACACCGGTATGACGGAAACTAGGGCGGCAAGAGTGGAACAAAACACGAGGCATAAGGCCGAGCCTTCCACCCTTTACCAAATATATAGATGCATTAATTAAATAAGAGATATTGTGATATCCCAACATAACCCTGTCCACCATGGAGAAATCTTCAACTTCACCTGCAACTAGCAACGCTATAAGAGGGGCTGAGTAAAGCAGTAACATAGCCAATCAATGGTTTGCTAGGAATGGTGTCAAAGGTTAGAGGATCATGGCAATTTGGGAGGCTTGAAGAGCAAATGATAGGTAACGCAGCATAGCGATAGAACGAAGCAACTAGCATAGCAATGATAGTAGTGAGATCCAGGGTAGCGGTCATCTTGCCTGAAATCCCGCTAGGAAGAAGAACGAGTCCATGAAGAAGATGAAGCCACGAAGACGAACCACACGTAGACGAACGAATCCTCACGATCGCAACGAAACGGGAACTATCGAGAAGAAGCACACAACATGGTAAACACACCACACATGGACAAGACATGATGCATGAAAAAGCTAGATGGAGCTACTCATGGCAAGAGATGATGCAAACAAAAACAACACATCAAGGCAAGTTTAAATGAGGCCGGAAACAACATATAACAACTCCGGTAAGTCCTCATATGCAAATTTCGAAATTGGTCCAGAACTGAATAAACATTAAGTTGAAGTTGTTAAACAGCAAGTTAAAGAGCACCAAGAGGATCTACACGAAATTCTAGTCAAGTTACATATAAAGTTCATTAGATTCGGAGCTACGGCCTAGAAGATATGAGCAAAACAAGTTAAACATGGCATTGATGCAAAATGCACCCAAACACCAAGCAAACACACCAAAACAAGGATGCAACATGGTAATATGAAGCTACATGCAAAATGAAGCAAGTTTCATATAGAGCACACTCAAAACGGAGCAACGGTTCAACACACACACACACTATACAAGTCATAACAACAATCTGTCCAAAACAGCAACTAGGCATATTGTAAGCATCAAAACAACATGCTACAGCACCCCAATATAATAACAAAAGGCATGGGCATGAATTACACATAAAGCACTACAAAACATGAACACTGAGCTATCTTCAGAAACTACTAGAACATGCTCAAAAGGACATGGGAAGATTGCAAATAATAACAGTTTCAGACTTTGCAGAAATAACATCAGGTTGCAATGTTTAGAGCTATGAAATGACATGTTACAGGAACTTAACATGGCAAACAAAGGCATGGCATGAATCTACTAATTGCATAGATCAAAAGTCCCTTACTGACCATGAGCCAAAAAGGCACAGAAAATATGATGGCATCCATGTAAACATGGCAAGTTATATTACAGATTCAAACATGGCAGGAACAACAATAAGTAGGCATGTTGGTGAGCTTGAACCACTCACCACAAAGCAATACATGGCATGTCAAGGCAACCAACAATAAGAAGACATGTTTACGAAGCTAAGCATGGCAAGAACAAGTTCATAGGGTGCATGGATCACTAGGAAACAATCATGGAAACATTGAACTTAATGTTAACAGGCTGACAACAACATCATTTAGCAACTTTGGAGCAAGATTACAACAAGCTACTGTAGTCTATAAATTCAACCAGGGGCATGAATGGATAGAGCAAGACATGTAGATCAAAACATGTTTATAGAACATCTCCAGATTATGCACACAATGACTTGTAGGAGCAGGTTAACATAGCAACAAAATATAACAGAATCAGCCTAGCAAAACAGCAACAACAAGTACCCTACTTAACAAGCTCGATGCACTCAGCACACAAATCACAAAAATACATGGATAGCACCTCTGGAAAGATGACATAGCATAGATCAAAACACATGTGGACATCAACATCATAGGATGCACACATAAAACATGGCAAAAATGACAAATGAGCAACTTATAACAATTTCAGTAGATTAACATCATGAAACACTCTTCCAACAGCATTTTGGGCATCAAGATGAGCTCAAATGAAAATGATGCAATGGAATGAAATGAAGTACTCGTTGAGTCAAACAATTTGACATATTACACGCACGAAACGGAGCTACGGATGCAGAGATACGGCATGATGAACATGGCGTGATTATGTTTGTAAACAGGGACGGGCGTTTCGGGGTCAACCTCAAATTTTGCACGGACTTCGAGGCGGCGGCAGATCTCGCCGGATCTTCGCCGGAGAAGACGGGGTAGACGGCCGGAGAGGGGGAAGATGGCCGGAGGCGAGGCAGAGAGGGCCGGGGATGGCCGGGGCGCCGGATCTGGCCGGCCCCTTGCCGGATCCGACCGGCGACGGGGCCGCGGCGGCGGAGCTGCGGCGGCAGGGTCGGGCGGCGCGCCGGCGAGCTGGGGCACCGGCGGCGGAGGCTGGAGCAGGGCGTGGGAGGAGATCCGCGCGGGCGGAGGCGCGGACGTGCGCGGCGGCGGCGGCGCGATGGGCCGGGAGGGCCGGCTGCGGGCTCTCCGGGCCGGCGGCGGGGCGGCGCGGCAGGCGAATGGCGGCATGCCACGTGGCGGCGGCGGGGCGACCCGGACGTGTCCGGCTGCGGCCGGACGTGTCCGGTGGCGGCGGGGATGAATCTGCTAGGGTTAGGGGGGGAAATGATCCGGAATTTCGGGGGAGAGGGCATATTTATAGGTAGAGGGAGCTAGGAGAGTCCAAATGAGGAGCGGTTTTCGGCCACGCGATCGTGATCGAACGACCGAGAGCATGGAGGGGAGTTTGCTGGGTTTTGGGCCACTTTGGAGGGGGTGTTGGGCTGCACAGAAAAGAGGGCTTTGCGGTTACCCGGTTAACCGTTGGAGTATCAAACGACCTCCAAATGGCACGAAACTTGACAGGCAGTCTACCGGTGCTATACCAAGGCCGCTTGGCAAACCTCGGGCCATTCCGAGAAAGTTTAACACCCGCACAGGAGAAGAGGTCAAAAGGGACCGCCGAATGACATAGGAGTGCCGGATTGCAAAACGGACAACGGGGAAAAAGCTTGGATGCAAGAAACGAACACATATGCAACATGAAATGCACATGATGACATGATATGAAATGCAGATGATGACATGGCAAAGTGCAACACGCAAGCACATGACAAGGCAACGACAGCGAATAACTGGAAGACACCTGGCGCATTGAATCCGAGGCGTTACAGGTGGTGAGGGAGTCCTGGACTAGGGGGTGTCCGGATAGCTGAACTATCATCATTGGCCGGACTCCAAAACTATGAAGATACAAGATTGAAGACTTCGTCCCATGTCCGAATGGGACTTTCCTTTGCGTGGAAGGCAAGCATGGCAATACGGATATGTAGTTCTCCTACCATTGTAACCGACTCTATGTAACCCTTGCCCTCTCCGGTGTGTATATAAACCGAAGGGTTTTAGTCTGTAGGACACATAACAATCATACCATAGGCTAGCTTCTAGGGTTTAGCCTCCTTGATCTCCTGGTAGATCTACTCTTGTACTACCCATATCATCAATATCAATCAGGCAGGAGTAGGGTTTTACCTCCACCAAGAGGGCCCGAACCTGGGTAAAAGCATCGTGTCCCTTGTCTCCTGTTACCATCCGCCTAGACGCACAGTTCGGGACCCCCTACCCGAGATCCGCTGGTTTTGACACCGACATTGGTGCTTTCATTGAGAGTTCCTCTGTGCCGTCGCAATCAGGAAGGATGCCTCGTCCCGTCTTTAAAGACGGCACCATCGCCAAAGGAGCTTTGGCCATCGGCCAAACTATCCGGCTGGGCGGTTTTCTTATAACCGCCTATTCGGCCGCCACGCCGATGATGACCTCTCGGGTCATCAAAAGCGATCTCCACGTCAACTCGGAACTCGCCGAGCATCTAGATCCAATGGTGCTCTCCTCTGTAAACGAGCTCTTGGATCGCATCGCCGCCCTGGGAGTCGCTATAGACTATGATCAGATCGGGCCTAAAACCGATTTGAGAGAGATCAAATCTCCCCAGGCTACCCATCACGTTGCTGTGGTGGAGGAACAGCACGGCGACTCTTCTTCTACACTAAGGACAAGCTATGTCCGAATTCCCTACCCTTCCATGCCAGATTCCCGCGGAGGGACGGACGCCGATCAAACCCTGAACTTAAAGTCAGGCAGCGGGCCAGATTCGTTGGACAACATCCAACAAGCCAAACTTCCAAGTTCGGAAACTTTCCGGCCCCTGAGTCTTAGATTGGACGGGATTCCAAATTTGATTCCACTCGCCCACCCAAACACAAGCGATATATCCCGAATCCGGCAAGAGCCCGCTGAAACAGTACATCATTACTGGGCCAGATTCCTCCTGGTTATGGACAGGATAAAGGACTGCCGTGAGGAAAGCGCAATCTCAATTTTCTGCAATAACTGCACGGACAAAGGAATCATGAACGCCATAAGTCATCGCGAAATTACACGCTTCGCCGACCTGGCGACCATAGTACAAAAGTACTGTGCGATGGAGAGCGCCTAGAAAACCGAAACCAAATTTTGGGACTATCCGGCTCCGAACATAACCCTAGTCCGAAATAAAAGGGTGCATCATATTCAGGCACCTGGGTTAAAAACCAAAAAGCAAAAACCCCCTAAAGGGCATGGCACCATACTGGAAGGATGGTTCAACGGACCTTGCAAGATTCATAGCATAGAGGGCGCCACTCCAACGCATAGCCTTCGGGCATGTTGGATACTACGGCAGGTGGCCAAAAGTGGCGAAGAGCTTCTAGCCCCAGAGAACCAGCCCAGCAGTACCAGTCGGTATTAACAGTCTTCGAGACTTTCGCATCAAACAATATGCGAAAACAAACACTCCACAGCCTTGCCGAAGTCTACCAAATAGCAACAATAAATCCATGGAGTGACACGGCTATTACCTTTAATGCCAGTGACGAACCTAAATTCCGAATAGCCCGAGCACCAGCCGCATTGGTCCTCAATCCAATAGTGGATGGCTTTCGCCTCACCAAGGTACTCATGGATGGCGGCAGCGGATTAAACCTCATCTACGAGGAAACCCTTCGAAAAATGGAAGTAGATTGGAGCCACATTGAGCGAAGCAACACAACCTTCAGAGGAATAATCCCTAGTCGGGAAGCATGCTGCACAGGAAAAATCGCACTAGATGTGGTATTCGGCTCGCGGGACAACTACAGGTCCGAGGAGATCACGTTCCATGTGGCCCCGTTCAGCAGCGGATATCACGCTTTATTAGGACGCGAGGCATTCACAATTTTTCAAGCTATACCCCATTACGGGTACATGAAGCTCAAAATGCTCGGGCCCAACGGAATCATCACCCTTGCTAGTGATCCGGACATAGCACTCCGCGCCGAAAATAAGACAGCTGCACTAGCCCTTGAGGCGCTATCCGAAGCCCTAGCGGCCGAGGAACTAACAGCGCTGCGCTCCACGGTGAACAGGGACGATGTGATACTTGACAAAAGATCCAAGTCCACCTCTTTTAAGCCAGCGGACGAAATAGTCAAATTCCAAGTCCATCCAACGGACCCTACAAAAACGGCCTCCATTGGGGCACAATTAAACCCCGATGTAGACGCCGCACTATGAGAATTCCTACGGGAAAGTTGGGATATTTTTGCCTGGCACCCTTCAGACATGCCAGGAATCCCACGCCGGCTGGCAGAGCACATCCTAAATATCCTAAAAGGATTCAAGCCAGTCAAACAGGCGCTTCGGCGATTTTCCGAACCCAAAAGACAGGCAATGGGAGAAGAGCTAGCCAAACTATTAGAAGCCGGATTCATCAGAGACATAAAACATCCGGACTGGCTAGCAAACCTGGTAATGGTACCAAAGAAGGACAAATCCTGGCGCCTGTGTGTTGATTTCAAGGACCTTAACAAGGCTTGCCCAAAGGATCCCTTCCCCCTTCCCCGCATCGATCAAATTATCGATGCTACCGCAGGACACGACTCATTGTGCTTCCTCGACGCATACTCCGGCTACCATCAAATCAAGATGGTAGAGCCAGACCAAGCCGCAACGGCATTCATTACTCCATACGGACCATTCTGCTTCAACACAATGCCCTTCGGGCTCAAAAACGCCGGCGCAACATACCAGCGCATGATTCAGACATGTCTGGCAAACCAGATCGGCAAAACAGTGGAGGCATACGTAGATGACGTGGTCGTCAAATCCAAACGCGTCGAAACTCTAGTAGATGACTTGAGGCTCACATTTGACAGTCTCCGAGCATATGACATTAAGCTCAACCCGGAAAAATGCGTTTTCGGCGAGCCAGCCGGAAAGCTCTTGGGCTTCATTGTATCCGTAGAGGAATTGAAGCAAACCCAGCCAAGATCCGAGCTCTGTCACAATTGGATATCCCAAAAGACCTCAAGCAAATACAAAAATTGACTGGATGCGTGGCGGCTTTAAGCCGCTTCATCTCCCGCTTAGGAGAAAAGGCATTACCCCTTTATCGCCTCCTCCGGCGCATCGAACACTTTGAGTGGACGGATGCCGCCACGGCCGGACTCAAAGAAATAAAGGCCATATTGGCAACAAATCCGGTCCCAGCCGCGCCCAGCATGGGCGAACCAATGCTATTATATATCGCGGCAACACATCAAGTTGTAAGCACGGTGCTCGTCGTCGAACGAGAAACGGACGGACATAAGTTCCCTCTTCAAAAACCAGTGTACTACATATCCACTGTCTTAACTCCATGCAAATCCCGGTATCCGCATTATCAAAAGATAGCATACGCAGTGTTCATGGCATCCCGGAAGCTCCGACACTACTTTCAAGAGTGTTCGATAACAGTAGCCTCCGAAGTACCTCTCAATGACATTATAAACAACCGCGACGCGACCGGCAGGATTGCAAAATGGGCCATCGAGCTCCTACCATTCGACATAACCTATAAACCACGGCGAGCCATCAAGTCGCAAGTTTTGGCCGACTTCATCGCCGAATGGACTGAAGCCGAACTCCCTAAAGAGTAGGACGCATATTCTAACTGGATCATGCACTTTGACGGCTCCAAAATGTTGGCTGGCTTGGGGGCTGGCGTCGTCCTGACGTCCCCAACCCGGGACACAGTCCAATACATACTTCAGATAATGTAGACGGACTCCAACAATGCGGCCGAATACGAGGCCCTTCTACATGGCCTCCGGATGGCGGTCTCCATGGGCATTAAACACCTAGAGGTGCGAGGGGATTTGAACCTCGCGATATCCCAAATAAATGGGGACTTCGACGCCAAGGATCCAAAAATGGCAGCTTACCGTAACGCTGTTTTGAAAATGTCAGCTCGGTTTGAAGGGCTCGAATTTCACCATATAGCCCGGGATAATAATCAAGCGGCGGACGTATTGGCACGCATCGGCGCAAAGCGCGATGCCGTCCCCCCCCCCAACATCTTCCTGGAACGGCTTTTCAAGCCATCCGTACTATGGGAAGGGGAGTCCGGACATAACAATCCGGACCAAACCTCACTACCCGACACGGCACACTCTGACATAATGGGCGGTTCTGCCAATGAAACAACGCCTTCAGCCCACGAAATAATGGCAGTCATTGCCCCGTGGACCGAGCCATTCCTAGCTTACCTAACTAAGCAAGAACTTCCCGAGGACCAAAATGAGGCCCGCTGCATAGTATGGCGCTCTAAATCCTATAAGGTCCATGAGGGAGAGCTTTATAATAAAAGCACAACCGGAGTCCTTCAAAGGTGCATCTCCGAAGAGGAAGGGCAAAATCTTCTGGCTGAAATTCATGCCGGACTCGGTGGGCACCACGCCGCAGCTTGGGCCCTTGTAAGCAAGGCCTTCCGTACAGGATTATATTGGCCAACGGCCCGGACAGACGCTCAGGATTTAGTCCAACGATGCGTCGGTTGCCAGCTCTTTGCTAATCAAAGCCACATGCCACCCACCGCCCTGAAAACTATACCCATCACCTAGCCGTTCGTGGTCTGGGGGCTTGACATGGTTGGACCCCTTAATGGGGGAACCCATAAGCAAAAATACCTATTGGTCATGGTGGATAAATTCACCAAATGGATAGAGGCCAAGCCAGTTAAGACAGCCGAATCCGGACCCGTGATAGACTTCATATCAGGGGTAGTACACCGTTACGGTATCCCCCACAGCATCATCACTGATAATGGCACAAACTTCACAGCCGACGAGGTTAAACTCTGGTGCAAGAACATGGGCATCAAGCTCGACTACGCTTCAGTCTATCACCCTCAAACCAACGGTCAAGTCGAACGAGCAAATGGTCTAATCATGAGCGGCATTAAACCCAGACTAGTGCGGTCCCTCAACTTAATCTAACACGCACTGGGTAGAGGAGCTCGACTTCGTACTCTGGGGGCTGCAGACCACGCCGAACCGCACTACCGGATTCACACCATTTTTCATGGTGTACGGCGCAGAGGCAGTTTTGCCCTACGACATAATTCATGACTCACCTCGCGTGCGTATGTACGAAGAAAGAGAAGCCGAGCTGGATTGGCAGGACAGTTTGGACGCTTTAGAGGAGGAGCATGACGTGGCAAAAGCTCGTTCCGCATTCTATCAACAGCAGGCTCGAAGATATCAAAGCAGAGAAGTACGGGCCAAAACTTACAATGTTGGCGAACTAGTTCTACGCCTGCCGGACAAGAAAAAGGACAAACTCAAGCCCAAATGGGAAGGTCCCTTCATCATCGACCAAGTCCTGACCGGCGGAGCATACCGTCTGCGAAACGCATCGGACAACCGACTCGAGCCAAACCCATGGAGCGCAGCCCGTCTCCGAAGATTCTACGCCTAGCGCCGGACTCAGAGTTCGTCTCCTTCCTCCGTCCACATTTTATACTTTAGCTATCTTTTGTTTCTCTCTTTCTCCCTCCTTTTTTTAAAGCTTTTGAAGGCTGATCTGCGCATTGTTCGCACATACTTGACGTGCTGCACGCACTCATTATACCTGGGGGCTTCTTTAACAGAAGCTTATTTATACGGGCTTCATGCCCAACACATGTGTCACACTTCCGCATGTACCTTTTATTCACCATTATATGCATCGATATGACTTAAGTTTTGGCGAAGCTGGGTTGCCTGGCTCCTGTGCTTACCCCTACGTTCCCGATTGTTCGGCTAGGAGGTAAAGGGAGCACCTCTGCGATTGTTACTGCCAGGTCAGCCGGATGTGTACCTTAGACTGGGTGAAGCCGAAAGCTAGCGTTCTTAAGGGAATATTCGGTCGGTGACTTAAAAGATGATTTCTTAACTTATTTATGTGTCTGCCCCCAGATGCTTTTCTGCTCTTTTCGCAGTCCGGACATGCACTTTAGGGCATGCCTCCCAGGGAAAGGAACCCCTAACGGAACTATTCTCCCTAGAAGATGTTTCTTACTAACCATGTAATATAACATAACTAGTTGGGCACTTGTCTGATAAAGCACTAATCACCCCTACGCCTGGTCTCCATGCATGCCCTAGTTTTTACATAACAGTGAGGATATTCGGACACACTCCGGACTGTCGGGTCCCGAGGTTGAAGCGAAAAGGTCCGCAAAGACAAACGATCTACAATCCGGCTAGAAGGCATTTTTCATGTCATTTTAAATTACATAGTCAAATTGACTGATTGTACTCCTCTTCAATCCCATCTAACAGGCTGTCTAGTTTACAGTCCCGTTGGGAATACTTCGCGGCCAACTCTACTTGGCCGTACATTAAGCTCACAGGGATCTCCTTCCCATTAGGCCCCACAGGTCTGACCTCTTCTTTTCAAAAGTTCATTCAAGCACTTACTATAAATGCCGCGACGAAGCCGCAGATTCTCCTTCACGGAGTAAGACAGCTGGACCCGAACATCTTTTAGTTCCTCGCCCAGCTGAGTGTTGGCATCTTGGAGGTTATTTTTCTCCTGCCGCACCCTTGTCAGCACCTTCTCTCCGGCCTTTAGCTGGCGTAGCAGCTGCTGCCTGTCCGGATCTAGTCCGGTACCATCTGCAATATTATTGTCAGACTTATACACACGCCGCACTTCACAAACTACTTATCTTTCGAAGTATGTATTACCAGAGGGGGTCTCTGTGGCTCCCCCCACGGCGGCTAGTGCGGCCTCAAGTTGGGCCTTGAACTCTTGCAGCTCCTGGGACAGGTGGGTATTCTTCTCCGTAAGATCCTGCATAACAAATGATCCTTAAATCAGTTATTCTAACTATTTTAAGTCTCGGGGGCTACTAGCATATATATAACTGTTAAAATTACTCACCCGTATGTCTTTTACATACTGCTCCGAGGCTCTGGCTAGACCATCTTGAGCAGCACAGAGGTGCGCATCTCCCGAATTGAAGGCATTTAACGCCTCCGGGGAGAAGCATGCATCACGAAGAACTGTCCGGCGGCGCCTGTGATTCATGGCGCTCTCCACCTCAGATCCGGTGGCGGACAACCTGTCAGCGTCCTCCATTGGAGGAGCACCCGACGCGCGCCCTGCGTTCGCCTCCCCCTCCAGACCTGGCGTTGGAGCCTGGCCGGCGGAGGTTTGATTGGCAATCTCCCCGGACACAGTCCGGCGAGCGCTCTTTCTCCTGAAAAAACCAAGAGCATTAATATGCCTTCCAGGAACCTTTTTCCGAAACATGGTGGCAAGCCATACCGTTGCAGCGACGTCTCGATCCTCGCCGCACTTCTCTTCCGCCTGCTGGGCCGAGCTGCCCCTTGTTGGCCAGCCGCCGCGGGTTCGGCTTCCCGCCCCGGAGGCACCTCTTGCGAAACACCATTGGTATACGGTGGTCAGAAATAAGCATGGATGAGTAATGGTATCAGGACTCCGGTCACAGTTACCTGGGGAACCGGAGATATCCCGGGGTAGTCGGCCATAATGGCAACCAAAGCATTGTCAATGCTAAGTTTGTAGAACACCCCAACAATCAGCTCCACCTTTATGTCCGGATCCTCTTCGGAGGCTGGATCGAGGGATCGTTCCGGATCCTCGGGTTGTGGAGCCGGGCTGTGTATATTCTCTACGGCTCGGCGCAGTTCCTGCGTCAAAATCACAAAGTGAGACACTCAACTTTGGAATACAGATCGGATAGACAAACGTCCGCTTACCCAGCTCCGAGGGTTGTTCATCGAAAATCCATTTAATGGACTCGCATGGAGGAAGTCCTCCTTCTCCCCTTTGTACATGCCGGACAGGATCTTCACCAGATCATCTATCGATCCCGGCCCCTTGCGGCCATGACGGGTGGCATCATCCTCCCCATTGAAATCCCACATGGGGTGGCCCTGTATTGGAGTGGTTGCACCCCTCGCATGATGCATGTGGCCATGACTCCAATCATGGTTAATCCGGAATGAGTCAATAACCTTATTCGGCCCATCAGATATTGAACGTCCCCATCATTCTCCCGTTGAGGGCTCCGCGGGCGCCAACTCAGGCGTTTCCGCAGAGGAGCGTTGCTGAACTCCGGGAGGCCGATCCGAACTGGGTCCGGCAGAGGGGCGTCTTCCATGTAAAACCATTCCGAAGGCCAGTCTTCGGACGCCTTCTTCGGGGTTCCGGATAGATATCCGGTCCCGGCGATGCGCCATATTTTGGCTCCGCTCACTTGATATATCGACCCCTCGTGAGAACGGGGCACAAGGCAGAACAATCTCTTCCACAGCGCGAAATGGGCCTCGATGCCCAAGAACAGCTCGCAAAGGGCTACAAGGCCCGCGATGTGCAGGATGGAGGCTGGCGTGAGGTGGTGAAGCTGGAGTCCATAGAACTCCAGGAGCCCCCGGAGAAACGGATGTATGGGAAATCCGAGTCCTCTTATTAGATAAGGGACGAAGCTTTGGAGGGATTGGGGACGCTCTCCGCCTGTTTTCCGCCCTTGTAGGTGGCAAGTCTGGCTCGAACCGGCATCATAAAGGCCGGGGAAGAAATCCCTCGGCTTGGAGCGTCACCAGCTCACTATGCGGGACCGAGCATCTCCCCCAATCTCCTGGCTAAGGGCTGGGAGCGCGAGAGGAGGAGCCGCGTCGACTGTCCATGATGGAATGGATTTTTGGTCAGAGGCGCTCCGATGAATGCTTGCGGAAGGAGGATGGTGTGATTCGGATCTGGATCCTCGCCTCTCTTTATAGGCAGCTCACTCGCGCAGCTAGGGGGTAGAATATAAAAATACCCTGGCTTTTCGCATTCATACGACACGTGGAAGATGGCCATTATTGGACGTGGAAGCCAAGGAGCGCAGCATTTATAAGAAGTCGGACACCATTCGGCGAGTACATGGAATTTGGAGAAGAACCCGCCTTGCAATGCCGAAGACGATATGCGCGCCGGACTCATCGACATTGAAGTCTGGTTCGGGGGCTACTGAGGGAGTCCTAGACTAGGGGGTGTCCGGATAGCCGAACTATCATCATTGGCCGGACTCCAAAACTATGAAGATACAAGATTGAAGACTTCGTCCCGTGTCCGGATGGGACTTTCCTTGGCGTGGAAGGCAAGCTTGGCAATACGGATATGTAGATCTCCTACCATTGTAACCGACTCTATGTAACCCTAGCCCTCTTGGTGTCTATATAAACCGGAGGGTTTTAGTCCGTAGGACACATAACAATCATACCATAGGCTAGCTTCTAGGATTTAGCCTCCTTGATCTCGTGGTAGATCTACTCTTGTACTACCCATATCATCAATATCAATCAAGCAGGAGTAGGGTTTTACCTCCATCGAGAGGGCCCGAACCTGGGTAAAAGCATCGTGTCCCTTGTTTCCTGTTACCATCCGCCTAGACGCACAGTTCGGGACCCCCTACCCGAGATCCGCCGGTTTTGACACCGACAGGTTGTATTTTCATTGATTGACCCTCATGATCAGTTAATGGACCTATCATCTTATCCAATATTTGATTTGAGTATGGGCTATCGTCAAATTAAATCAGAACCAACGATATTCGTAATGTTGTCTTACTCGTGGTTGCTTCCTCGAGCATACACCATTATATCTTTTGGGTCTAACCAATGCTATCACTTTGTTCACATAATTGTGGAATTCCACTTATATGGAAACCTGGATGAATTGTTGTTGATCCTATCGGCAACATTTTTATCTCCTCCATGATTCCTGTTGAACATTGAGCTAGTGTTGGAAACTCGTGAAAGAATTTTCTTTGTGTCTTGTTCATGAAGCATATGCTTGGATGAAAGAAGTGTCTTTCTCTAATTCATGTGCATTTGATGCAAGTTGCTGCCGTGAATTTGAGAAAGTTTATTTTTGCTTCCTCTGGAATCATTCCAAGTCAGACATGCATACGTGCAAAGTATTCTATGGTCTGATAGACTGATCATCTTCATTCCATAGTTATTCCCTAGCACACCAAGCCACTGATTGATTTGTTCAAGGATAATAAGGTCTAAGTGCTAGTCCTGAAGGTACCAAACAGATTTTTACAAGATTCCGTTATCCTCGATGATGGTTCCCAACCAGAATTCGGTAGTGTTTTGTTGTAAGACTACCATGTGGTCATGCTTGTCTGGGACAATGTGTTCACATGTGTGTAGCAGATCCAGCTCATGTTTTGGAGCTTATACTACTACAATCTATTTCTTGAGGATCTCGCAACATCATCTCATCGGTTTGTCTTGCAAACTTCCTTTTCCAGACATGTTGTCTGAAATATCCTGTTACCAACCAGATTTGAATCTCAGGCAGGTATGATGGTTGGAACTTTTCCAAGATCTACGATGTAGGTCCTGGCAAGGTTGATGTTTTGGCCGACACACCTAGCTGGAAGATCTATTATTATAGTATCTTGATTGAGCAATTTGACCATCCTCTCCATGAGGATCTCGTGTGACTTATTCTAGAAGTTGTTCCCTAGGGATTCTTGTGCTCTCGGTTTCCTCGATTGTGCTATAACCATTCAAACAGTGGAATCACTCTCCACTGTTGAGTTTTCCCCAGTTACTCGGAACATTCCCAGCATTTGCATTTTGTTCCCAGCTTGCATCGCCATTGTGCAAATTTCCCATTGGCTGTCATTCTCAGCAGTTTTTGTCCAAGATCATCTTCATAGGAGGTCCTACCATGGGTCCCATCCATTTCCGATGATAAGCAAAAATCATCCATTGCGTTGTCTTCAACAAGGTAGTCCCCATCATCCATTCTAGTATGAGTATCCATCCTTTTGGACTTCTTCAAACAATCGATTGCGGATTGCCCTAGCCTGGTATAAAGAGTTTCAATGACCTCAGTATCAAAAGTAATTCTTTTTGCCACTTCAGGAAAAATTCTGCAAGTCATCTTCCGTAAGGTGCCCCGTTGTGGAATCGTGGCAGATAACTCCTTGCTATCAGGCACCATCTTCTTCAGCGTGGAATTTTGCCTACCAGTTCGAACCCTCGTCACTTGTTTCTTCCATCCCTCTCTATGTGTATTTTGTGTCTCAACTCGAGAGATGTTACTATGTCTCCTTCCGTGAGTTGATCTTGAGTTGCTCGATCTTCGAGAAGATCGATTCCTGTAGAGTTTCTTTCTGTCGTCATCATGTTGGACAAAGATCTAGAAAGCAAAGACGTCAAGATCAATCTGAGTCAATGAATCAACATCCTCGAGAAGGGCAGTTGGATCGTGAAGATCGTGTTAGCTTTGTGTTCCCTCCGTCTTCTTACCTCACGTCTTGAATCCCGGGACGAGATTCTTGTTTAGTGGGGGTGAGTTGTCACAGCTCTAGCATTGCTTGTAACTAGTTGCATTAAAGCATCCATGCATCATGTTTGAATTCAAAGGAAATTTTGAAATGGGGATGTTCAAGCCTTAGCAGATAATAATTTCAACAAGGTTCAAGTTTAAATCTTTTCAATGAACCCAAAATGCCCTTTGGAAAAGTTCATGATTTTGGATAAAGGTGAAAACCTCTGGCAAAATTTATGCACATATTTCTAGGCCATTTTTGGACTCTTGAATTAAATCATTATGTATTTGAATTTGGGCATTTAATTGCTATAACAATTTTAAATGCTCAAATAATTCTGATACTAAATGTGGGTTGTTGGAGATAATTCAACAGGTCCTCACAATTTATTTCAGGATTTTTAGATGTAGTTTAGTATTTTTACTAAATCAAAGAAAAAAAAGGCAAATAGAAAACAGAAACAAAAATTAAAACAGAGACAAAGTTTTACCTTTTTTTGAGACAAACTCCGAAGCTTTATTTATGACGTCACAATGTTTACATGGACGAACGAAAGTCCATCCGGCTGGCCCAACCAAACATGTCGGCCAACCGGAAGGGATAAAGCGTGCCTCGCGAGCTTGTGAGCCTCGGTGTTCGAGCTCCTAAATTCATGACAAAAGTTACAAAAAAGGAAAGATGAACTACGTTCTATTATTTCATGTACGATTGCTCCATACTCCGTTGGGTTCTTCTCTCGGATGTCGGTGACCACCACCTTCGAGTCGGATGCCACTTTGATGTCTGTCACATTCAAATCTTCAGCGAGGGCTAGTGCCTCTCTGACCGCCATACATTCGAGTGTCGCTGGATCGGATATGCCTCCATAGACCACCACCGATGCCCCTAAAAACTGGCCAGTGTTATCTCTTGATATTGCCGCCACGGCTCCATGTCTCCTTCCCCTTCCGACTGCAGCATCGACGTTTATTTTTGTGAGCCCCGCCGGTGGAGCGATCCAGCCCATTGGTCGCTGTACAGGAGCGCCCGGTGGCCTCGCCGTGCCTGTCTGAACAACCTTGAGCTCGTTGATATAAGACTGGATGAAGGCATGGACTGAAAAAGGGCTCTGATAAATATGCTCGTGGATCGCTTTACGATGGGAAGACCACAACGCCCACAGTGTGACTACCAACATAGTGAATTCTGCATGCGGTAGAGCATTGTGCATTGCAAAAATCCATCTCTTCGCATCGGTTTCTTCGTTCCTGCTCAAAACATCGATGATCTGCTCTGATGACATTGCCCAAGTGCTCCTTGATACTGTGCAGTTTAGCAGATCATGCCTCCATGTATCCTCAGCTCCACAAAGGCAGCACGCAGGTGTATCCGCCATATTACGATGATGCAGGAGAGCCGCTGTCGGGGTGGTGTTCTTCGCCAGTCTCCATAAGAAGATTTTCAGTTTCAAGGGTACTCTGATCCCCCAGAGCTTTGTCCAGCCATCGCTATCTCCATGAGAATGAGATGATCCTCCCTGCTCATAAAGCCATTCCTCTCTGCTTAGCTTCTTTTGCTGAATCATACGGTACGCAGTTCTTACAGTGAAGATACCCCTCCTGTCCTCACTCCAAGCCTAGAAGTCCTCAATTTGTCTGTTGCAAAGAGGAATTTTTAAGATTGTCTCAGCATCGATTGGAATAAAAGTTGCCCGAACCCGTAGCTCGTTCCAAGAGCCCGTGGAGTGGTTGATGAGCTCTGAAACTAGTTGAGGTGGATCATGGACTAGGGAAGTTATCGGTCTCTTCATGACCGTGCGGGGTAGCCAGTTGTCATGCCAAATCTCCGTGGTTTCACCATTCCCTATTCTCCTCACCAATCCTTGCAATATTATGTCACGTCCATCCAATATGGCGCGCCATATTTGTGACGGATGACTGCCCAATCGAGCTGCGAACAGGGAGTCTTGTGGGTAGTATACTCCTTTGAGGATGCAGGCAGTGAGTGATGTTGGGTTCTGGAGCAACTTCCAGGCCTGTTTCGACAGTAGTGCAAGGTTAAAAATCTCCAAATCCTTGAAACCGAGCCCTCCAAGGTGTTTTGGCTTTGTCATTTCATTCCATGCTACCCAACTTGGTTTGTGCTTCCCCTGCTTGCTGCCCCACCAAAACTGTCTGATCATCGTTGTAATGTTCTCACATAAACCCCTTGGTAGGCGGAAACAAGACATGGAAAAGACCGGGATTGACTGCGCTACCACCTTGATGAGCACTTCCTTTCCGGCTGCAGACAACAATTTTTCCATCCACCCTCTGATTTTCTCCCACACCCGGTCTCTCAAGTATCGAAAAGTGCCATTCTTTGCATGCCCGACCTCAGTAGGCATCCCCAAGTACCTGTCACTGAGAGATTCATTATGCACGTTCAGAGTGTTCTTAATGCTGTCTCTCATGGGTTGAGGGAACCCTCTGCTGAAAAATATAGAGCTCTTCTCATGATTTATTCGCTGTCCTGATGCCATACAGTAGCGCTCCAACAGGTTTGATGCTGCAACAGCCCCTTCAACACTCGATTTAAACATCAGCAGGCTATCGTCAGCAAAAAGGAGGTGGTTCACGACTGGAGCCGTGGCTGCCACCTTGATCCCTTCAAGCTAAGTCGACGGAGAACTGGATTTCAGTAGGCACGAAAGGCCCTCCGCTGCGATTAAAAAGAGATATGGGGATATCGGATCTCCCTGCCGTATGCCTCTGGATGGGTGAAAAGTGTCGAGTCTCTCGCCATTAAAGAGCACTGAGAAAGACACTAACCTAACCATGTTCATTACAATCTGGACCCATGATGTTGCAAAACCAAGCTTTATCATCATTGCTTGTAGATACTCCCACTCCAGCCGATCATATGCCTTCATCATATCTAGTTTCAGGGCGCAGAAGGAGTTGACCCTGGCCTGGCTGCGTTTCATGAAGTGAAGACACTCGTATGCACTGATGATGTTATCTGTAATGTTCCTGCCTGGCACAAAGGCCGATTGCTCTTATGAAATAATGTCCGGAAGAATCTGCTTCAATCTGTTCGCGATCACCTTGGACGCGATCTTATATAACACGTTACATAAACTGATTGGTCGGAATTGAGTGAGCATGGAGGGGTTCATTACCTTTGGGATAAGAACCAAGACCGTGTCGTTTATGCTTTCTGGGCTATCCTCTCCCCGAATTATCCTGAGAACCGCCTCGGTGACCTCGTCACCGCAAAGATCCCAGTGGTGCTGATAGAAGTGAGCTGGAAATCCGTCGGGGCCTGGTGCTTTTGTCGGAAACATTTGAAAAAGGGCAGCTTTGACTTCTTCTCCCTTATACGGTGCAGTGAGTAACTCGTTCATCTCATTGGTAACTTTGGTCGATACACAGTTAAGACCACATCCATATTGTGTACCCCCTGTGAAGTATACAAGGTCTCATAAAATTCTTGTACCAATGATTTCAACTCCTCCGGATCCTCTGACATGACACCAAGGGAATTGTGTAAGGCCTTTATCATATTCTTCTTTCTCCGAATGCTAGCTCTCAGGTGAAAGAACCTTGTGTTTTTGTCGCCCGACGTTAGCCACTCAATTCTGGACCGCTGCCTCCAAAGAATCTCCTCTCGATGATATAGTTCAACTAGGTTCTCATTTATGTTCAGTTCAACATGGGAAGGAGCCGTTCGGCTTGGGTCAGCGCGTAATTTCTCCAGTTCTGTTTTCAGCCTTTTTATCTCTTTCTGAACGTTCCCAAAGGTATCATTATTCCACTGCCCCAAATCCTGAGATATTGCTTGCAACTTAGCCCTCAACTCCTCCATACTGTTGCTGACCCCCCGATCTGTCCATGCAGAATTAATGGTGTCAGTCCACGTCTCATGTCCTTCCCACATTACCTCATATCGAAAGGGTCTTGGCTGTCGGCCGCTGGGCTGCTCTTTGTTCAAACGCATCAAGATGGCGCCGTGGTCAGAAGAAGCAGCTGTAACGTGTGTCAGGTCAGCAAGAGGAAACCTTGCTCTCCATTCCCCATTGGCAAGCGCACGATCCAGTCGGACCCTGGTATAAGATCCTCCCCTCACCTTCTTTTCAAAGGTCCAGAAACGGCCTGAATAGCCTATGTCTAGTAACATGCAAACGTCAACCGCATCCCGAAAATGCTGTATCTGTGCGTTGCTCCTTTCACCAACCCCCTCATGTTCATCGGGACGCAAAACTTCATTAAAATCGCCAATGCAAAGCCAAGGGAGGCTACTCAAAGTACTGATGTTTTTCAAAGTATCCCACGTTTTATAACGTAGATGTGTTTGCGCCTCACCATAAATCACTGTCACTCTCCAGGGATCATGGCCTACCTCCTCCACCGAGCAATCAACATGGTAATCCGAGTAACCGAGAATTTCCAAATTTATTTCATTGTTCCAAAAAATTCCAATGCCTCCACTCCTACCACGACTATCAATCGCAAAACTATTATCATACCCAAAGGTGCCTGCTAGCGCTTCTACCCTCGTGCCTTCTAGCTGAGTTTCAACAATACATAATAGGGTAGGGGCAAATTTGTTCGCAAACTCGCGAACCTCTCGAACTGTCGCGGCATTGCCCACGCCCCGACAGTTCCAACACATGGCACTCATTGGAAACGGCGGTGCTCCTCGAAGGAGCCCGCCAAACTCTTCACTGTTTTGTTTACGTCCTCGGTGTCCTCACCCGTCTTCTTGGTTCTCTTCAAATCCCTCTGTGGAGGTGGGCTCATAGCCATCAAGCCCGCCGGAACAATTGCCAGAGCGCTCGTGTTGGTCTCTGCTGTTTCAAGAAGCTGTTGTGGTATTACACCCTTAGCACCCAGCTCAGCTCCCGCAATCCTTTTCCTGTTTACATCTTCCATGTCTGCATCAGTAACCATCCTGCTCGGATCCTCATGAACATGGTACTCGCCAAGAGAGTCTGGCATGTTGGCTCTCCCTCCTTGCGAGCGCCCACTCGCTCGGCCTCCCGAGCGGCCTCCTCTTCCACCTGCACCTCTGCCTCCTCGTCCAGCCTTGCCCACTCCAGGTCCTTGACCAGGCCCCCTGAACCATGATGCACGCAAATCTTTGAAAACCAGCGCTTTGGGGGCATGGATGCCATCCCCACATTCCTTGTGCAAGTGACCTAGATGGCCGCAGACCGCGCACCAGTCCGGCAATCTCTCATATTTCACCCGGAAGATCTCCCTCTTCTTCTTCTTCACGATGGAGACTGCATTCTTCAGAGGCACAGTAACATCTATCTTTACTCGGACTCGCACAAAATTCCCCTCGAAATCTTGAGACCTTGGTTCATGGTAGATGTATTCACCAATAGTGGCTGCAAGTGATTTGATAAGGGGAAAATAACCATCAGGAAAATCATGGATTTGGGCCCAGATTTCTATCTTGTCCAAAGAGACCGCCGACGGCCTAGTGAATCCATCGTAGGGCTCGATCACCACTGCTTTTCCTTTGTATTGCCAGGGTCCATCCTCCATAACTCTCTCCCAATCGCCGAGGCACAAGAACTACATGGTATATAAGTTATCTTCCAGCGGACGGATCTTCACTTCTCGAGCCAAATCCCACGCAGCCCTCATATTGCGGTAGAACCAGTACTGACTGTAGCTTTTATCCGTATGTACCCTAGCAATCGCCATCCATCTGACAGCTTCTTCCGGCAGATCATCATCCTCAACAATCACATCTTGAATATTCTCTTCGCTTAAACCGAGCTCTTCCATCATGGCCTCCAGATTGGGCACTCCCGACCCTGAAGACCCTGAAGCCATTAGATCTCTTGCCCGTGAGAAAACAAACGCGGGCTGGGTGTTCCCTACCACTGGCACCGCCCCCTTGCTGCCGGGCACAGGCTCCGATCAGCGACGGCAGGCATGGCGGAGGGGTTTTGGTTCTCTACGGGGAGCGACCGCCGTCGCCGCCTGAGAGGAGAGAAACCCTAACTTGAGGGAAAAAAAAATCAAAAAATGATGGAGTTGTACTGTAACTGAGACAGTTGACAGAGTTTTACCTGGAGCTTACTTATGAAGCCCACCTGTCCGGCCCAGTTCTATGCAGCCCAGCTGCCAGTCATCCGTCTCCTCTCGCCAGGAGGACAGGGGCGTGTGCTTGCCACACGCCGGCATGCGCCGGCCACCTCCTGCCTCTCTACCTGTCCCCCCGTTGCCCTGAGGATGCCACGCCACCCCTCGACCTCTGTGGCTCTCCCTGTGCCTCTTCCCTCCTCTGGCTCTCTCCCTGGCACCACTCGAGAGCCGCTGTCACCACCACTCGCTACTGCCACAGCCAGAGCCATCTCCTCGCCCTCCGCCCGAGTCCAGAAGCTCCGCCTCATCTACCTCGCCCTCTCCGTCGACTCAGGCGATGCCGGACGCCTCAAAGCGCCGCCCCGATGCCTTCTTCTTCCTCGGGTCGCCGAGATCACATCTACCATCCCACTCACTTCGGACCTCCTCTGAGCTCGCCGTATGCACTGCTGCAATCTCCGTGAGCCATTGACCCGAACTCCCCCCTCTTCTGCGCTCCGTTTACACACTATAGCCGTCGTTCTGCCGGAGACCAAACCGCGCCGCTACCGAGCTTCTCACCGCCGTGGCCACAACTGCAGCAACTCCCAACTGAGCACACCCATGTGCTCACCGCGCCGCGCAGGTGTCGTAGGAGCCAAGCACGCCACCCCACGGGCACCGCAACCCCACTCCCGAGTGCACCTGAACTCCGGCCGCCGCCGAGGTCGATGCCGCGCTCAACTTCGGCCGCCTCAGCCCCTCCCACTTGCTTAGCTAGATGCGGCTGAGTGCCAGCTACGCGTAGATGATCTCTGCCGCTGTTTTGGTCGCCGGAGGGCGTTTCCCGAGCCCCTCCGCCGCGTTTGTCGCCGTCGACGTCGAGCCGCCGGCGCGTTTGACTTGTTTGACCGGGGGTTTGATCACCCCGGGTCACTAACGTATGGGCCCCACACCCTTAATTAACCAAAGTTTAGTTCATGTTTAGCTTTAATTAAGCACAATGGCCCCACGCGTCAGCATTGACCTTGTTGACGTGGCCCTTGACCGGCCCCACCCATCAGTGCCCCAAACCAACACCGTGACACTGACACGCGTGTCCCACAGACCAGGTTTGACTTGGACTTACCCGTTGACCTATTGAACTCACTCAGATGTCATGCTGATGCAGTAATTTGTTTCTGGAATTGAAAATAAATTGGAAATGATTTATTTATGTCAGAAAATACCTAAAACTTGTAAAAATCATAGAAATTCAACCGTGACTCCAAATGAAAAGATTTATATATGAAAAATGATCAGAAAAATCCAATCTTTCGATATATACCATTTTCATGCATGTTATGAAAACTTATGACCACTGTTTAGGACAAACCAAATGAATGGCATTTGAATATTAACATATGGAGTTTGAATTTGAACCTAGGGTTCAAACCAACTTCATTTAACCTGTTGCTAGTTGCATTAGCTCAAATCACAGCATATTGACATGTCATGATCATGCATCATATTGTTGCATTGCTTTGATTGTGTTCTTCCTTGTTTGCCAGTATTTGCCCCTCTCAGTAGACGTGGTTCCGATGATGAGTTGGATGACACCGATGAAGAGCTATACTATCTTCAGAAGTGCCAGGCAAGCAAAACCCCCTTGTTCATTTCGATACAATCCCACTCTTTCGCTCCTGCTCTATTTTACTGCATTAGGACAACAATGATACATCTGTTACATGCTATGGTAGTTGAACACCTTTCCTCTTCATGACCTATCATTGCCACAGTAAATAGATGAAACCCACTAGAATGAGTAGGAGTTGTTTGAGCCTTGATGTGCCTACTCATTCATGCTTGTTTGTCATGCCTGCTACTGCTTAGAGTTGAGTCAGGTTTGATTCATCAGGGATGAATTGGAATGGTGATGAACATGTCCAACTGTGTGTGAGCTAAGTGTGTGAACACGATTTGATAAAGGTAGCGTTGAGAGGCCATGTAGGAGTACATGGTGGGTTTTCTCATTGAAACCGTCCTCAGGAACCGAGTCCTGTGTGTGTGATCCAAGACAGTTACTACTACACATTGGGCTCCGGGCACTCCAAGCTCTCTTGACTTATTAATCAACTTGATCTCTGTCTAGGAGTTGCAACTAGTTTCTGGTGTTTGTAGGTTGTATTAGTAGTCTACCAAGTGGCACCCGATACAGGTGGGCTTGGGGCAGACTAGGCACCAAGGCATGGTGTACCAAGCGTCGCCCGTTTGGTGGGCTTGGGAACCCTGCTCACATCATTTGGGGCCGTGAGCGACACCCCGGCCTGATCTGTTTGTGTGGTTAATTAGGTCATGGCCGACACCCTCACCAGGCTTCCGCTTGAAGGTTGCTGAGATACATGACGTGTACATGGCGGTAAGTGGCGAGAGCGTGTGTGAAGAAGTACACACTTGCAGGGTTAACATGATCTATTCGAATAGTCGCGTCCGCGGTAAAGGACTACTGGGTTGCTTATACAGTTCATAGACAAGTGAAAGTGGATACTCTAAAATGCGCAAGATAAGCGTGAGTGCTATGGATGGCCTTCTCATAGGGAGACGTGAACGGAGCCAAAGTGGTGTATTGATATGGTGAATATGTGGACTCATGTGCGCCACCTCAAAAGAGTTACTTGCAGTCGTAGTTCAGGATAGCCATAGTCAAAGCTGGCTTGCTTCAGTCAAACTCCACCACCCCCTTTGTTGATACTGATGCATATGTAGATAGTTCTGATGTAAGTCTTGCTGGGTACATTTGTATTCACATTTGCTTAACTTATGTTTTGCAATGAGACTTTAGTCTCACTAGTAGTTTCGTGTGGACTTTGATGTTTAGCTTGTTACCTCAGCTACGATCTTGTGCCCTCGGAAGGGTCTGGTAGATAGTCGGGCTTCTCAGCCTTTTCATTTGTAGTTGTCTGTACTCAGACATGTTATGCTTCTATTTCCTGTATGCTCTGTATGCCAGGTCATCAGACCCTTGTTTGTAATACTTGGCTCCTCGGACTAATGAATAATTTGATTTGTAGAGTCTTGTTGTGATGCCATGTTGTATTTGCGCATATCGAGCATATTGTGTGTATGTTTGAAATGCTTGGTATGTGTGGGATCCGACAACCCAGTTGTTTATTCTTGGTAGCCTCTCTTACCGAGAAATGTCTCCTAGTGCTTGCACTGAGCCATGGTAGCTTGCTACTGCTCCGAAACACTTAGGCTGGCCGGCATGTGTCCTTCTTCGTTCCTGTGTCTGTCCCTTCGGGGAAATGTCACACGTTGTTCCTTTAAGTCCTTGTAGCTTGCTACGACTTGGGGTCATACGTTGCGGATCGACACGTTCACTACTGGGTCATGTATGCATGTCCCTGTAAGTTAGCGCCACCTTGGGTTTACGACTGGTCATGTCGGCCCGGGTTCTTTGTCATATGGATGCTAGCGGCACTATCATATACGTGAGCCAAAAGGCGCAAACGGTCCCGGGCCAGGTAAGGTGGCACCCATGGGAATACCGCGCGTGAGGCCGCAAAGTGATATGATGTGTTACATGCTAGATCGGTGTGACTTAGGATCGGGGCCCTGACACGCTGGCCGCCCGCCTCCGGTTGCCACATGGTAGCGCCACGGCGTCATCTGATGCGAACGGCGGTGGCGGTTACTCCAGTGAGGAACCACACAAGAGAGGAAAATTGGGGAAATCTTATCCCTTTGGCTATTTTGAGGTCATTGTATTTGCAGAAATTTGCAAAATAGGATGCAACAATGGTCCAGGCTAATTTTGCACAGTACCCTTTGTAGGATCGAAAGTATGTCTAGAGGGAGGGGGTAATTAGACTACTTGACCAAATAAAACTTAACCTTTTCCCAGTTTTAGTTCTTGGCAGATTTTAGCAACTTAGTACAAGTCAAGCAATCTCAATACAATTCAAGCAAGCATGCAAACAGTATATGGGCAGCGAAAAGTAAAGCATGCAACTTGCAAGAAAGTAAATGGGGGAGTTTGGAGGGAGCAAACGCAATGTTGACACAGAGATTTTTGGCGTGGTTCCGATAGGTGGTGTTATCGTACATCCACGTTGATGGAGACTTCAACCCATAGAGGGTAACGGCTGCGCGAGTCCACGGAGGGCTCCATCCATGAAGGGTCCATGAAGAAGCAACCTTGTCTATCCCAACATGGCCATCGCCCACGAAGGACTTGCCTCAGTAGGTTAGATCTTCACGAAGTAGGCGATCTCCTTGCCCTTACAAACTCCTTGGTTCAACTCCACAATCATGACGGAGGCTCCCAAGTGACACCTAACCAATCTAGGAGACACCACTGTCCAAAAGGTAATAGATGGTGTGTTGTTGATGAACTCCTTGCTCTTGTGCTTCAAATGATAGTCTCCCCAACACTCAACTCCCTCTCATAGATTTGGCTTTGATAGAAAGATGATTTGAGTGGAAAGAAACTTTGGGAAGGTTAGAGATCAAGATTCATATGATAGGATTGGAGTATCTTGGTCTCAACACATGAGTAGGTGGGTCTCTCTCAGAAAATGAGTAGTGGAAGTGTAGGTACATTCTGATGGCTCTCCCCACGAATAAAGAGTGGGTGGAGGGGTATATATAGCCTCCACACAAAATCTAGCCATTACACACAGATTCCCAAACTCGGTGGGATCGAATCAACAAACTCGGTCAGACCGATCCAGGTAAAAATTGAACGTTAGGATTTTCGGTGGGACTGATATAGTCATCTCGGTGGGACCGATATGCTAGGGTTAGGGCATAACGTAATCTCGGTTTGACCGATCGCATAAACTCGATTGGACTATTCTCAGCAATAGATACACAGAGGGTTGGTCAGGCAAACTCGGTGGGACCGATTCGCTCACTTCGGTGGGACCGAAGTGTTACGAAAAGGAAACATAGAGTTTGCAATGTAGACTCGGTGGGATCGATTTGCTCATTTTGGTGAGACCAAAATGTTACAAAAGGGAAAAAGAAAGTTTGCAATCCCATCTCAGTGAGACCGAGATCCCTATCAGTGAGACCGAAGTAACTAGGGTTTGTGGTAGTGGCTATGTCAAATGAAACTCGGTGGCGCCGGATAGATCAAATCTGTGGGGCCGAATTTGACTTTAGGTTTAGGGCATATGTGGAAATGAGAAAGTGGGTGAGAGTTTTGGAGCATATCACTAAGCACTTTGAGCAAGTAAGTCATTAAGAAACACCTCATCCCCTTTTAATAGTACTAGCTTTCCTATAGACTCAACGTGATCTTGGATCACTAAAATGAAAATGTAGAGTCCTGAGCTTGTTGCCAATATATGTCCTTTGCATTTTGAGGGGTCCACATCTCTAGTCCATGCCATGCCAATCATTGAAGTTTCTGAAATGATCATCTTGAAATAGCATTAGTTCAATGAACTATATGTTGTTAAAAATTACTAAAACCACCCAGGGTTTAGTTGCACTTTCACCTTTTGATTTTAGGGATTTCGCAAACAGATCCTGTTAGCAGTATACTATTTACTACTCCCTCTATAAACAAATATAAGAGCGTTTAGATCACTACATGATCTAAACGCTCTTATATTTGTTTACATAGGGAGTAGTGTTTATTTGTGTTAGACCATTGTGCCTTTGAGTATTGTGTTTCTGTAGAGTACCTTGTATTCCAAAACATATGTGTGATGTAATATATTTTCATGTCCTACATGTTGAGATTATACGTCCGTTATTTGCAATCGAGATTTTTCTATTTCTTACAAATAAAAAAAACAATTCATCTTTATTAAGCCTTTCGGCTTAATACGAGCCAGAATTGATATGCAAAGCTCAAAGTGATTTTTTTCAAATTGATTTGGGATCACAAGCTAGGCATATAAATCTACTGCCTACGCATATTATCAATGGCTACTGTTAAATCCTACACTTTGTCATTTCGATATTATGATTGCTTTACAAAATGCTCTCCCACACAGTTTACTAAGTCATGTCATAAGGCATTAGGAGTAAGTATCTACTGATTTCATTAGATTATACTCCCTAGTACTGCGAGATCTACTCCAATTTGGAGATTATCATTAAGGTGTAATACTTAGCAATTTGAGATTCACACTAATGGTTACAAGTCAACTTCTTGAAATTTCCATTATTTTTGCATAGTTCATTACAACTTGACCATGATGGTTTTTAATTTACCAATTGTAAACTAATAATCTCTGGTTTACGCCATCTAGGTAACTAGTTGTGGCACCCCAGCTCAGAGAAAACCGAAACGCCCCGTATTCCAGCCCAGAGATGGAGGAAAAGTCTTCTGAAATACGATACTGTTTAGCATAGAACAAACCAACTTTTTATTATTACACGAATATGAATACAATGTCTCTGATATTACAATGAATAACATCAGTACGGCGACACTATGCCATTCTTAGTTGCTCTCTGCAAGCAGCAGAACAACTCGAAGCAGCGGAATAACTCTAGCAGCGGAACAACGGTGACGGTGGTGAACTCCACTCCGCAGGGACTCTGGCTGGAACGCTTATCCTAGCTTGCACGAACGGAAACCACGACAAGCAAGCAATCAAATCCGGAATGACCTGCAAGCTGGCATGACACGCCAGGTTAGTACATTGAATGTACTTGCAAGCTCACAAAAACCAAAGCATTCAAGACAGACAACAGCATGGCAATTACAGGTTAAACAGGAATTAACATGAGATCATCAGCATAACATGGCATGACCAACATAAACATGATATAGCTATCACAACATGAACATATTAATCCAACAATACTAACATGCAACATAATGACACTATAGGCACCACTTATTCTGCTCGGCTACCTCGTAACCAACACATGCATCACTTACCAACCTCGGACATCACACGAATATACACAACTCGGTATCCTCGCTACCACGATGATCCTTACGGCGATCACAACCCGACCACTAAATGGCCCGTCATCCTTACAGCGATCACAACCCGACCACTAAATGGCCCGTGATCCTTACGGCGATCACAACCCGACCAACACCTGGCCCGTGATCCTTACGGCAATCACAACCCAACCAACACTTGGCCCGTGATCCTTACGGCGATCACAACCAACTTATCTCATTGTTATTAAGCACATTATTCTTATTATTGTTGACTCATGGTGTGACCTACTTTCGACCTGGGCTCTTATCCGTGGGCGCGGCCATCGATAGATTTAATATACACTCTGCAGAGGTTAGTACACTGTACCCACACTATGGAACCCATGGCCTCGCACTCCCATTCGGGTGGACCAACAACGTTCCGGCAAAACCGTCCTACTGCCATGACATTCTCCCGGCCACTCCGACTCACTCCCCACTGGGCTAAGTCATGGGTGGCCCCATGTCTACCTCCAGACAAAACGCCACCATCGTGGCCCGTCCCACTCTGGGACACGGAACCAAAACCTAACTCAATAATGGACACACAAGGTTATGTCTGCCTACCGGGCAAGGGTACAGCACGCCCATAACCTTCCCTCATTTGGAGGCACCAGCGAGAGGCACGACAATAGACCCAGTTAGGACCGTCCCATACCGATAAGCGTGGTTGCACTGGTCAGCATCGATTCAGCGACACCATGACTCAGCCAACAGTTGTTCAAGTTCAATTTAATCCGGTTAACTTGAATGCAAATTGGTTGACCCATGATAAAATGCATGAACATGATATCAACATCATCATGAGAGTATCACATAACTTTCCACCATGTCAACAATAAATCATATCCACTGAGCATCACATACTGACTAGCATGACCATCTCCAACATCAACATGTACTACTAACAAGCATAAACATATGAAAGGTAATACTAGCAGGTATAACATGATCACAGAGTATAAGACAACATAGCATAACAGTGAACATGCAACTCTAAACATCACCGAAACAACGATAACCATCTTTTCAATAAGCAAACATTTATTAAATATTCAAGTTGAAAACCATGGCTAATGCATGACTATCATGCAAGTGGGTATTGTGGCTTGCCTGGGGATGAAGAAGGCACCGGGGAGAAGTGTCAGAAACTCGCGGAACGAATCGCCGGAAAACGTTCTCTCTCGGAGGGGCTGATTAAGGGCAGGGGCAAAATGGTCATTTTAAGTATTCCAAAATATAATGAAAGTGACACCAACATAAAGGGCTCGACGAAACGAAGAAGTGAGCGTTGGTTTCACCTTATTTGGAGCTACGGATAAAAAGTTATAAGGGTTTTACTGTTAGGGACCTATCTGTAAACATTTATTTTACAGACTGGGCTAAAACAGAAAAACGAAAAGCGTATTTTGGGGTTTACGCCTCCACCTACGCTGACGTGGCGTGGACTGGTCAAAAGGGCCAGAGGCGGCTTAGAGGCTTACAGGAGGGGTCCACGCGCAAGGGATGGGGCCCGCCTGGCTAGCTGGCCAGGTCAACGCCCCTGTCTTCTTCCTCCCGTGCTCGCTCCCGAGCGGAACAGAGGAGGCAGGGGGCGGTCGAGGCAGGGGAGGAGCAGCGAGGGGGCCGGCCAGCCCGGCCATCTCCGGCCCGGCCGAGGGCACCGGCGGATGCGCAGAGGCCAACCGCACCCATTCAGAGGGGAAAGGGTCGCCGGGGAGGCCTGGGACGATGGTAGCGGGCGGCGCCATGAGGAGGACAGAGGGCGGGCGTCGGTGGTGGTTCACGGAGGTGTGGTCGTCTCTGGCGATGGGCAAGGGGGTGGGGAGGTGGAGAGGTTCGCCGGGGCACGTGGAGGACTCGGGTGAGGTCAGTGGGTGGAGAAGGGGACCGGGGAGCTCGAATTTGAGCAGTGGCCAGCGGCGAGGCTTCGGTCAGGAGGGCGGCAGGAGCGCTTCTCGAGCTCTGGGAAGTTGCTGGGCGTGGCTAGAGGAGGGTGGAGAGGCCATTGGTGAGCTCGGAGAGGCTCGGGGATGGCTTATATAGCCGCGGGGCGAGGAGGCCACGCTGGCACCGCCGCGGACGCGTGCCTGCACGCATGGACTCGGGAGCAAACGACGGGGAGGTCACAGGGGGAATCTCACGGGAAGGAGGAGGCCAAGGGAGGGGTAGAGGAAGAAGCCAAGCGCCATTAAAGCGCTGTCGGCCACAGTGCTCCCGTGGGCGCTCGTCAGCGAGCGTCGGTGAGGAAGAGGACGGAGGAGGAGAGGGGTCCATGAGAACGGCGACGACGCGGGGAACACGCTGGACATCTTCACAAGCGCGAAGCCGACGAGAGGAGGAAGGGGTCTAGCACAAACAGTGCTCTGGACGTGCGCATGGCATGCCAAAACGGTGGTCATCACTAGTGCTGGCATGCGGGGGAGGCAAACAGCTGGAAATTGATGTCTAGTGGTAAGTCCTTCGAAGGTGGGTTTGCTCTGAGGTGGTAACTAGGTGAAAGAGGCTCTGGTTAAATAGTTAGTGAGCTCTGAAGTTTACTGCAGTAAACTTTACCAGCTCAATGTGATCAACAGGGATATGCTAAGGGCCAAATAAGTTCTATGGGGTGTTTAGCTATGGAGGGACTATGATCCTGGAGGCTGGGAGTGTAAATGGACCAAGTTTTACTATAGTTGCTTTGCAACTGCCAAAATGGTCCAGAAATGAAGATCATGATGATGCTCTCACAAGGAGCGTCAAATTGGGCTAATATTGGGCAAAGCTGGATTATTTGGACATATGAATATGATGTAAAAAGCTCATACCATTTGGCAAAGCCAAACTGGTACTTGCTTCACAAACATCTCCTCTGTACAGAAACTTGAAATAATTATGGTGGTCAAATGGGTCAATAAAATGATGCCAAAATGGGTGGAGAGATGTTTTATGGGTAGAAGAACGATCTGGAAATTTATCAGGATTTTTGAAGCAATATAAAATATACTTGCTTCACAACTTGAAAATAATGCCAGAATCAAAGATTTGCTCCTGTTCTCACATAGATGATTGGATGGGGCTGAAAATAGGTGTAAGGGGTTAATATGAGCACATTAAGGAGTGTGCAAAAGTTAATCTCATTTAAGTACGCCTAGCTAGTACTTCCTTCACAAATCTTTCTGTCTGACAGAAACTTTGAAAATTCACTGAGGAAGATTGGCTAGGAAAATAAAGTTGAACTTGTGCATGGGGAAATTATTTGGACATATAAACATGCCCAAAAAGGCTGGGAGTCAATACGAGAAATATAAATGACACTTCCTTCACAAAGTGCCTTTCAGGGCAGAATAGGAAATGAATTATTGGGGAATTATTTTTGAACATGGCAATGAAAAGTTTTGCCATATCAGATCAAGAAATGACCCAAAAAATTTATGAGAATTATTTGGGAATTTTTGGAGTGATGGAAATATAGGTTGCTTCACAACCTAGGGCAATTTGAGTTATTCCTTTAATAGAAAAGGAATATTCCCAATAACAAGAATATTGGGATTTGGGCTAGGATGGAAATGATAGGGTCTAGGGTTGGATTTGGAAATGACAAGCCACTCTGGAAGCAAAGAAGAGGTCATCTTCTTCAGTTTCCAGACCACAAAGCCATGAAAAAGAAAACTCAGGTAAAAACCTCGGAAAAACAAAAGAAAAAGAAAGGGCCAAAAATCAGGCTGTCACAAACCTTACCCCCTTAAAGAAATCTCATCCTCGAGATTTGGTTGCTCAGGGAACTAGTATGAATATTCTGACTTAAGGAAACCGTTTCCAACTCGGGTACCCTTTTTCCTTTATTGTTGTTCCCACTAAATTTTTATCTGACTGGCCCTGGGGTAGCTTTATTTACTGTATCCACCTTCTGACAGATCTTACCTGGCTTGTTCATGCTTATATAGGCTCCAATTTCTTTTTGGATCTGCTGACTAGCTGAGTGTGATTTGATTATCACGACTGAAATATATGTCCGTCTCACAAATCCAAAAGTGATTTCCGCTGGGTGTGCCACCCGACACTAAAACCTTTCATGTAATGATGATTAGAATTTTCTGATGAAAACTCAAGCTCTGACTCATTGCATTGGGTTTCTCCACTAAGTGTAGGTCCTTTGGGTTCCAAAAAGTGAGTTAAAACATAACCGTTTCCTGACAGATTCTGACTCATCACAGAAGTTTCTGAATCATCTTAAACGGTTCCACTGTCGTGAGTATCGGATCCGTATCAAATATTTGATTGTCTCCTATCGCGGCCAGCATAAAGGGATTGGCCTGTATGATAATATCTGCAGACTTGACTGATGGTGGTTCTGACGGAATTTTTTTTCACGACAGGATATCCATGATGATTCATATAAGTGAGGACTCAGGCTTCCAGACTGTTATTCCTCATGCCGATTACTCATGCTGTAGGGATATCCATGTGGAACAATACTGACTTAAACTGTCCGGGGATCTGCACCATGGGGGTCGTATACAATTTTCATAACTGCCTCACTGGTCTTGCTCCTTCATTATTGTTTTCTTGGTCTGGATCCTTGGCTGAAAGAGTTGGCCATATTGTTTCTTTGTATGACCATAGGTACTGTCGGTGCAATTTTTCAGCAATTGTAGTTTATCCTCATTTTTCTGATAAGGTAACCCATTAAATGGTAGGTTCAACACCTCTTAGGTTCTGATTGTTGGGAAATGATCATCCGAAACCCTTGCAAGAAATCGGCAAATAAATCAGTAGCCACCAGAACGGTCTTTACCACCCAGATCTGGGACATTACTGAAATAACTCAACCACAGCTCAGGACGGCCGAAAAACAGCTCAGAGCATGAGACTGGGTTGATAAGAAGAAGGTGGCAGCTCCCTAAAATAGCCAAAAAGCAGCTATAGGGCTATTTCACAAAAAGAAACTCAACAGTTGTACGAGACGGCCGAAAAGCAGCTCAGACTTGTGACAGTCGTTCAAGAGAGAAACAAAAATCGGCATCCACCCCGGATAGCTAGAAACAGCTCAAATCACAAGCGTGGTGCCGTCATTGGCGAAAAAGGGGACAAGGGCTCATCAGGATCATTTTCCAGGTTCACATGTACTTGTACTGAGCTCACTGAGGTCGTCAATCCTCATAATCCTTTGTCACACTATGGTGTATACTGGCTTTCTTCTCTTAATCATCCTCACGTGGTTATCAGATCCTCATCCGAGTGACTTGTAAGATCTTGATGGTATGCTCCTTGCATGTATATATGAGGACCTGATTTCGAGACAGACGTGTATTCTGACTGATTCTTGAGATTCACTGCCATATGCTGTCAATTCACAGTGTACTACCTTGTACCAATGTCTTACTAAGGAAGATTTGCTGGCTAGTGCTTGAAACTTTCATCGGACAGCTTGCTGAAGAAGACTGGGTATCGTGCTTCAGAAACTTACCCCCTTAAAGATCTTGCTGGGGAAAGACTCAGTACCTTATGCTGGAAGCTTTTGCGGTTGCTTACTGAAGAAGACAGGGTACCTTGCACGGGAAATCATCCACGTATCATACCGAGGAAGATAGATGAATCTTGCCTTGGAAGCTTCGCTGGAATCTTGCGAGGGAAGAGTGGGTTGCTTACACCAAAAGCTTCTTATTGTGACATGTGGACCGATTTCCACATATATAACCATCTGAATATTTTTGCTATTGATTTCTTGCATGAAACGGGGTTTTGCAGGACTATCCTCCTTTCCGAGTATATGCCATATTTTTGCTTGCTTCTAGGTACATCGAGTTCCAAAATCATCCTCAACGGAAAATTAAACTTGTACCTGAGCCATACCTTTGATAATATTCTGTCAACCTAGCACACAATTTATCTTCTTGCTGATTTAATCATTTTGTTGTGATGAGTGCATGCTAATGCAAACTTGATACTGACGTTCCACCCAGGATTTCTTTTGTATTCAGACGAGATATTCCAATTTTCATTGCAGTCTGCTGATAATTCCATTCTGTTTAGCTGAGTTTCCAAATATATGCATTTCTTGCTGACTCTTCGGGTCCGGTGTCGGCTGACGAGCAACTTTAATAGGGGAAAAATTTGTAACACTGAAGGCCCAAAGAAAGGAACAACAGAAACGACTAAAACAAAAGCACACAAGCATTCTACTAATATAATAAATCAAGCAATCATCACATATTACTGCTACTCACACAATAATATGCATGCACACCTAAGCACACAAATCTCGCGGAAACTCCAGTATTGCGGTCTAATATGCTGTGACGATGTGCACGAGGACGAATAATGTGTGGAAGAATTGGTGTAAACAGCGCTACACCAAGTGCTAGCTTAGCCAGATAGCAACCTGGACTAGCTCGGAGGCGAGGGCATACTCGGTAATCATGCAGTGGGACACGAAGGTCGCAACCACATCATTATCAAGCGGACGGAAAAAGATCCGTACTCGTCCAAGAAATAGGATTGTGGGGAAAAGCTGAGGCTGCTGACATTGCCCTTTCTTGATAACTAAGATCATTAAGGGTTGCCAACACGACAAAATAAAAGAACGATCCAGGATAGAAACATGTCCATCACCAAAACGATAGGCGGGACTGAAAGAAAGACATCGACGCGATACCTGAGCACCACTTTTGCAAACAGTGTCGGGATCACTTGGCATCACTCTGCTGGGACAGAAATGACACCAAACACCGAAAGAAAAAGGGAATGGGGAAATGCAAAGGTTGAGCTGTAGTGGATCCGAACCGATGCCAGCTACACTCACCAGATACACCGTTAGTACAAATAATAATCTATATGCATGCTATGCGACAAACAATTGCAGTAATCAAGTGCAACAAACCAACTGGGGTCTATACTACCGCTTTCTAACGTTTGCGTCTAGGGCGTCCTACAGCCAGACCTGCTCTGATACCAAGAGCTGTGGCACCCCGGCTCAAAGAAAACCGGAACACTCCGTATTCCAGCCCAGAGATCGAGGAAAAGTCTTCTGGAATACGGCACTGCTTAGCATAGAACAAACCAGCTTTCTATTATTACACGAATATGAATACAATGTCTCCAATATTACAATGAATAACATCGATACGGAGACACTATGCCATTCTCAGTTGCTCTATGCAAGCAGCAGAACAACTCAAAGCAGCGGAATAACTCTAGTAGCGGAACAACTACGTCGGTGGTGAACTCCACTCTGCAGGGACTCTGGCTGGAACGCTTATCCTAGCTTGCACGAATGGAAACCACGACAAGCAAGCAATCAAATCCGGAATGACCTGCAAGCTGGCATGACACGCTAGGTCAGTACATTGAATGTACTTGCAAGCTCACAAAAACCAGAAGCATTCAAGACAGATAACAGCATGGCAATTACAGGTTAAACAGGAATTAACATGAGATCATCAGCATAACATGGCATGACCAACATAAACATGATATAGCTATCACAACATGAACATATTAATCCAACAATACTAACATGCAACATAATGACACTATATGCACCACTTATTCTGCTCGGCTACCTCGTAACCAACACATGCATCACTTACCAACCTCGGACATCACACGAATATACACAACTCGGTATCCTCGCTACCACGATGATCCTTACGGTGATCACAACCCGACCACTAAATGGCCCGTCATCCTTACAGCAATCACAACCCGACCACTAAATGGCCCATGATCCTTTTGGCGATCACAACCCGACCAACACCTGGCCCGTGATCCTTACGGCGATCACAACCCAACCAACACTTGGCCCGTGATCCTTACGGCGATCACAACCAACTTATCTCATTGCTATTGAGCACATTATTCTTATTATTGTTGACTCATGGTGTGACCTACTTTCGACCTGGGCCCTTATCCGCGGGCGCGGCTATCAATAGATTTAATATACACTCTGCAGAGGTTAGTACACTGTACCCGCATTACGGAACCCATGGCCTCGCACTCCCATTCGGGTGGACCAACAACATTCCGACAAAATCGTCCTACTGCCATGACACTCTCCCGGCCACTCCGACTCACTCTCCACTGGGATAAGTCATGGGTGGCCCCGTGTCTACCTCCAGACGCAACGACCACCGTCGTGGCCCGTCCCACTCTGGGACGCGGATCCAAAAACTAACTATATAATGGGCACACAAGGTTATGCCTGCCTACCAGGCCAGGGTACACCACACCCATAACCTTCCCTCGTTTGGAGGCATCGGCGAGAGGCACGACAATAGACCAAGTTAGGACCGTCCCATACCGGTAAGCGTGGTTGCACTGGTCAGCATCGATTCAGCGACACCATGACTCAACCAACAGTTGTTCAAGTTCAATTTAATCCGGTTAACTTGAATGCAAATATTTTGAGCCATGATAAAATGCATGAACATGATATCAACATCATCATGAGAGTATCACATAACTTTCCACCATGTCAACAATAAATCATATCCACTGAGCATCGCATACTGACTAGCATGACCATCTCCAACATCAACATGTACTACTAACAAGCATAAACATATGAAAGGTAATACTAGCAGGTATAACATGATCATAGAGTATAAGACAACATAGCATAACAGTGAACATGCAACTCTAAACATCACTGAAACAACGATAACCATCTTTTCAACAAGCAAACATTTATTAAATATTCAAGTTGAAAACCATGGCTACTGCATGACTATCATGCAAGTGGGTATTGTGGCTTGCCTGGGGATGAAGAAGGCACCGGGGAGAAGTGTCAGAAACTCGCGGAACGAATCGCCGGAAAACGTTCTCTCTCGGAGGGGGCTGATTAAGGGCAGGGGAAAAATGGTCATCTTCAGTATGGCAAAACATAATGAAAGTGATACCAACAGAAAGGGCTCGACGAAACGAAGAAGTGAGCGTTGGTTTCACCTCATTTGGAGCTACGGATAAAAAGTTATAGGGGTTTTACTGTCAGGGACCTTTTTGTAAACATTTATTTTATAGACTGGGCCAAAACAGAAAAACAGAAAGCATATTTTGGGGTTTACGCCTCCACTTACGCTGACGTGGCGTGGACTGGTGTTGACGCTCAAAAGTGGCACGGTTAAAAAGAGTAGCTTGAAGCTATGTCAAGATTAATTCAAACTTATTATTGAAAGTCACCATTTGATGGCTCTCTTCAAGATAATCAACGTAAATGTGAAGATGGATAAAAACGGAGTTCAAATGCAAAAGATATGCCAATTTCGGAGATACTCATGTTGACATCAGATTAGAGAATGGCATGGAACCTAATTAAGATTGCCTCTGATGGAAAAAGTTACAAATGCAAAGTTCTTCGTCTCGTTGAAGCGGACGATTTTGATATAAAGATCGTCCCCATCCGAGGTCGTATGCAAAAGTTATAGGCAAAACTGTGCGCTGGACCAATGTTGGCCGGATCATCCGGGCCGGGGTCCGGATCATCCGGGTAATTGAAGCACTGAGATTCCAGAAGGTTGGCGCTGAAGCCGTATGCTCTGGGTCAACTACCGGATGATCCAGGTAAAGGCCGGACAGTCCGGGCAATCGTCCGAACGCCCGGACAAGTTTTTCTGCTGCAGATGTTAGAAAACAGCCCAAAACTCCCTCAAGACGTCCTCAGATCAAAATGTCTACAACAGCAAAGTTGTGCGTCTCGTCGAGGCGGTTGATTTTCATATAAAAGTCATCTTAATCCGAGTTCATATGCAAAAGTTACAGCCTGATTAGTGGACTACTATCAAAAATCTGGGCTTGGCCGGATCATCCGGGCCTAGAGCCGGACATCCGGGCCGGAGGTCGAGAGAAGTCCGAATTTGGTTAGATTTTGATGATTTGAATGGCAAGGCAAGTCCTTTTCCTGTACAGGAAGTCCATCCGCCTCTTATATAGACAAGAGGTGACGGCCGATTGAAAAACAACACACAATCGAACAAATCATCTACCACTTTTACCTTCCCCCTTGTTCTTCTTCTTCCTCATTCTTCGTTCGTTCTTCTTAAGTGCAGGGCGGTGAACCTCGAGGCCCTAGGGGTGATCAGGTCGACCTAGGGCAGCCCATAGCCGCCGGGCGCCCTGACGGGGTCCCTCCCGGGCGTGTGGGGTTTCGGGTCTACAAAAGCGCCCGCCGGATTGCTTGTGTACCGCGCTTCCGGCTGGGTCTCCTTCGACGTGAGCTGCGGTGCATCACCCCCGGCGTCGAGGGTACACGGTGACGTGTTCGTGTGTGAACACACTTTTTGGCGACTCCGCTGGGGACAAAGCTTTGAACGGTCTCCGGCCCGTTCTTGCTACGAAGAGATCGTCATCTAGGGTTTGCAATCTACAAAGGTAATATGAATACCCAATTCACATATGTAGATGCAAATAATGCATATGTTGTTGCTAGATCATTTAATGAGGATAATGTATCGGCTAGCCCTAGCTTTATCAATCATGCATCTAATTATGTGCAAGGGCCGATGCAACAAAATCTCCATGATTCTACTTCATATAATTTTAGCAACATGCAACATATGTATCCCAACTCTCATGCATCGGCAACCCCACAAATCTATATGCTGATGAACAACATGATGAGTTTGGTTAATCAAGTTGAAACACCCCATGTAGGATCTTTCAATGGCATGCAACATAGTGTTTCATCTTTTTATTCATCGGCAAATAACTTGTAGTATGTTAATCCAAACTTGCTGGTGGATAAGGGAATTGGCCATGTTACTACTAGTTATTTGGCAAATTACCCTCAAACATCATATGCTACACCTAATGCTATTAATTTTTTCGCACCATACGCAATTGTTGATGTCCATAATTCGGCTCCACACCTTCATGGTCATGGCCGAATAAGTGAAACTTCTGCAGGAGCACAAATGCCTTCACCTACTACCGTGGCATATCATGTACCCCCTACATAATTACAGAATTTCGGCAACATCTCATTGCCGAAAGAGTCTAAAAGCATTGGGGGGCAACCATATCCAGACTGGGTGGTTGAGAACAATCTTACATTCTCTTGGGATTTGTGCAACTCCATTCGACATGAACTAATAGAAGGCGGGAAGCCTCATGATTTTGCTACAGTAAAAGCTAGAGTTGTGCAAATGATGCAGTCGCCCAGTGTTGTACCATCTAGTGTACCCCCTAAACAATTGCAAAGTTTCGGCACCTCATTGCCGGAAAAGTCTGAAAGTATTGGGGGGCAATCTCATGAGGAGTGAATGGAAATTGAGATGAAAAAGTTTAAAGCTCGTCAAGCTGAGATGTGGGCTAAAATTAGATAAGAGCGAGAAGCCTTGCAAATTAAAAAAGATAAAGTCATTGATTCAGGTAACAAAGAAAATTCGGTTATTGGAAAAGACGAATCAGGTAGTATATATTCTGAGTCCATCAAATCCAAAGAGGCAAACATTGTTGAGAAAGGGCATGGAAAGTATAGCAAGACAACCATACTTGACTTTTCTGAAATTAATGGAACCTACTTCCTGCCCTATGAGTTTCGTGCCATAAAAATTGACAAGCTTCAAGAACAAGAACAAGTGGCCGAAGAAAGCTTGGTGGACGAAGTTCTTCGAACGAATAATGCACGAAATCAAGAGAAAGATGATGACATGGCGTTGGGGAGCTATCTGAAGGCGGAGCAAGATATTCTTCAAGTCACACCACCATCACGCTCTCCCAACATATTTGAAGAGGTATGTCTAGCAATTAATTTACCTATTTCTAGATTTGGTCTTGACTTTGTTGTTGATGCATATATTAGAAAAATCTTCATAAGAAATATTGAGAGACCAATGAAGAAGGGTAATTTATTTGTTAGCAATCAGATTGTCACAAAGCATATCGGTTAACACATTACACCATTCAGAAAGACCGATAGCGAAAAATTATTGCAGCCAAGGCTTTCCCCATTGCTTTATCTAAAGTTCATATCTAATTGGGTAGCTTTGCTTATTCCTTACTTGGCTTACACTTGGTCTCAATTGAGACATGTATGTTCTAACTATTTTTGTTTCAGAAATTTAAAGCCAAGGTTAAAATCTTCTGAGCAAACCGATGCAAGTATAGTTTCTTATCCAATGACATCGGTAATAGAATGCAAAATAAATTCATAGACGAATGGGGTGATACAAAATCTAAATCATTCATTTGCTTAACTCCAAAGCCGTTCTCACAGCAAGATCGGCTAGAAAATAAAAGGTTTGCCTTCAATTCAAGCATGTGTGATCAAATATTTGATTTGTTGCTGAAAAATAATTACATAAGAATTCTTGATCACCATGTCAAGCCATCAATTCAAGGACGAATGTATTGTAGGTTGCATCATTTGTTCAAACATAATTTTGAGGATTGCAATATGTTTCGTCAAATAGTTAAATCGGCCATTGATAAAGGACGATTGAAATTTGTTGAGACACCAAGAGATGACCAATCTATTCCGATTGGTCCCGATGGCAGAAAGTTTTTGCATCGGCTGCTTCAAGCCGATCCATTTAAAGAGAAGGTAAAAATTGCAGGTGATGGGATCGAGCTTTCAAGTAAAGAAGTTGTTGAAGAGCATAACTAACATAATCTTGAGGGCGAAAATTCCATCGAAGCTACAATGGAGACGCCAAGGACTGGGGGGCAGCAAGCAAATCCAATGATCGATGAAAGAAAACCAAAAGAAAACAAAGGCCGTAATAAGCGCAAGTGTAAGAGATCAAAAATCACCTTCGCTGAACTATTGGATAAATATCAAAAGAAGAGTGAAGAGAAGAATGCTTATCGGCCAAATCATGCAAAGAAACCAAGATCACCCCCAAGGCGCGAATATGAGGATCGGTATTGGCAAAGTGATAATTTTAATGCAACATATTCATATCCTTATTTTGGGCCGCCAATGCCAATGCCGTGGATGCCTCCCTATGCTCATATAGATACATATTCATCATGGGACAGGTATGATACAAGGGCACATTCTCCATCTTATTTTAGACCATCTCACCAATATTATGCAGCTCCAAGAAGATCAACATCTGAACAATCACATGTTAAAGACCGTTTCAATCATAAGGAATCGGTCCAGAGCTCAAGGAAGAAGAAAGAGGTGGTCAAACAAGTTTACCGCGTTAAAAGAGATGGTCGTAAGAGTGCTACTTCAGATTTGATCTCAAATGAAAAAGAGCCAATGAAAGTGTTGACATTGGCTACTAAAGGCAATGAGATGAAGCAACCAATTATTGAGAGTCAAAGTGCCAAATCTGAAGAAAAGAAGTTGAGAGTGCACAAGGCCAAGAAAGAATTGCCATTGGTCAAAACAGAATCACAGCCGAGATGCCCACTCGGCTTATCATATTGGCAAAAGAAGAAATTACAAAATCTTAGTGCACAAGAGCTGAAAAAGAAGAACATGGCATGGGTTCCCAAGAAGATCAATCAAGAAAAAAAATGATGTGCATGCTTCTGTTGCAACAAGTACAATAAAAGTAAAGAAGGAAAATAATGAAAGCCACAAACAATTAAGCCGAAGGTGCGCATCACAACATCAAAATCTTCGGTTAGCACATCATCCATTTTCTTCAACCATGCCGTTGATGCCTTTGCCATGGAATTCATCCCTAGGTATGATCAATTACCCTCCATGGATTTATTTTGATCCATGGATGCAACATAATTTTCTATATCATGAGAGGGTATTACCAAATTACCATACATTTGGTTAGTTACATTGTTGCTAATACAAAGGGGCCGAAATATTTTATTGCTATTTTATTTGTTTATTTCGGCTATACATGCTTTAATGGATGAATTCTACATGGACCTCATGATAATGACCGATACTTAACTATCGTCCTAAGAAACTATCCGATCATGACCGGTGTTAAATTCTAGCATCGTCCTTAGTTCAATTGGAACCAAGACAAGGTACATGTTAAGTGATATTAGCCTTGTCTCTCTAGTACTATGGAGATTATGTTTCGATGGTTGAATTCACAATGGCCAAGGTGTTGGTGTTGTTTATATACCTCCTTATGGTGCAATTTTATGAAGCCTCATGCCACTTAAAATATTTTTGCACAATAATCAAAGCCGAATATGAAATTTTATTCGGTTTGGATCTTTTACTTGCTATAGGTGCTATACATATTGAGGCTTTCGGTGATTCGTTATGAGTAGTGAAACAAATATCTAAGGGTTATCAATGTTTTGACGAATCACTTATAGTTTATCTTGAGGTATGTCTAGATGCAGAATTTACCTTGGGTTGCTATAAAATTGTTCATATTTCTAGACATGACAATTCGAAAGAGTTGGCACAGCATGCATCCGGCTACTATGTTAATCATGGTGTGTTGCATTTCTATCAATAGCCGATGCTTAGTCTCATCAACATAGGTAAGGCCGAACCGAAGTCCACCGCTTCGGCCACTAATATTGTTTTTATGCAGGTAAAAGTGAGGACTGGAGAAAGTTTATTGTTGATTATCTGCAAAGTCCTAACAAAAGGGTGAACAATATGGTTCGGAGGATGACCTTGAGATACATATCTATGAAACTTTATCATCGAGTTGTTAATGAAGTTGAGAAGGTTTCGCCAAGCTTGCATCAAGGATTCAAAAAAATAATGGCTGATATATAATTATCGCCCTAAGCATATAAATGGCCTATGGAGTGTTGACATCGTCCTTAGAACCAACACGGTGGATGTTATTGTTCGGCACACTAGCTTTGCCGAAAAACAGGGGGGCATGTGTTGACACTCAGAAGTGGCACGGTTAAAAAGAGTAGCTTGAAGCTATGTCAAGATTAATTCAAACTTATTATTGAAAGTCACCATTTGATGGCTCTTTTTAAATAATCAACGTAAATGTGAAGATGGATCAAAACGGAGTTCAAGTGCAAAAGATATGCCAATTTCGGAGATACTCATGTTGACATCAGATTAGAGAATGGAATGGAACCTAATTAAGATGGCCTCTGATGGAAACATTTACAACTGCAAAGTTCTTCGTCTCGTCGAAGCGGACAATTTTGATATAAAGATCGTCCCCTTCCGAAGTCGTATGCAAAAGTTATAGGCAAAACCGTGCGCTGCACCAATGTTGGGCGGATCATCCGGGCCGGGGTCCGGATCATCCGGGTAATTGAAGCACTGAGATTCCAGAAGGTTGGCGCTGAAGCCGGATGATCTGGGTCAACTTCCGGATGATCCGGGTAAAGGCCAGACAGTCCGGGCAATCGTCCAGACGCCCGGACAAGTTTTTCTGCTGCAGATGTTATAAAACAGCCCGAAACTCCCTCAAGACGACCTCAGATCAAAATGTGTTCAGCAGCAAAGTTGTGCGTCTCGTCGAGCCGGTTGATTTTCATATAAAAATCATCTTAATCCGAGTTTATATGCAAAAGTTACAGCCTGATTAGTGGACTGCTGTCAGAAATCTGGGCTTGGCCGGATCATCCGGGCCTAGAGCCGGACATCCGGGCCGGAGGTCGTGAGAAGTCCGAATTTGGTTAAATTTTGATGATTTGGACGCCAAGGCAAGTCCTTTTATTGTACGAGAAGTCCATCCGCCTCTTATATAGACAAGAGGTGACGGCCGATTGAAAAACAATACACAATCGAACAAATCATCTACCACCTTTACCTTTACTTTTACCTTCTCCCTTGTTCTTCTTCTTCCTCGTTCTTCGTTCGTTCTTCTTAAGTGCAGGGCAGCGAACCTCGAGGCCCTAGGGGCGATCAGGTCGACCTAGGGCAGCCCATAGCCGCCGCGCGCCCTGACGGGGTCCCTCCCAGGCGTGTGGGGTTTCGGGTCTACAAAAGCGCCCGCCGGATTGCCTGCGTACCGCGCTTCTGGCTGGGTCTCCTTCGACGTGAGCTGCGGTGCATAACCCCCGGTGTTGAGGGTACACGGTGACGTGTTCGTGTGCGAACACACTTTTTGGCGACTCCGCTGGGGACAAAGCTTTGAACGGTCTCCGGCCCGTTCTTGCTACGAAGAGATCGTCATCTAGGGTTTGCAATCTACAAAGGTAATATGAATACCCAATTCACATATGTAGATGCAAATAATGCATATGTTGTTGCTACATCATTTAATGAGCATAATGTATCGGCTAGCCCTAGCTTTATCAATAATGCATCTAATTATGTGCAAGGGCCGATGCAACAAAATCTCCATGATTCTACTTCATACAATTTTAGCAACATGCAACATATGTATCCCAACTCTCATGCATCGGCAACCCCACAAATCTATATGCCGATGAACAACATGATGAGTTTGGTTAATCAAGTTGAAACACCCCATGTAGGATCTTTCAATGGCATGCAACATAGTGTTTCATCTTTTTATTCAACGGCAAATAACTTGCAGTATGTTAATCCAAACTTGCCGGTGGATAAGGGAATTGGCCATGTTACTACTAGTTATTTGGCCAATTACCTTCAAACATCATATGCTACACCTAATGCTATTAATTTTTTGGCACCATACGCAACTGTTGATGTCCATAATTCGGCTCCACACCTTCATGGTCATGGACGAATAGGTGAAACTTCTACAGGAGCACAAATGCCTTCACCTACTACCGTGGCATATCATGTACCCCCTACACAATTACAGAATTTCGGCAACATCTCATTGCCGAAAGAGTCTAAAAGCATCGGGGGGCAACCATATCCAGACTAGGTGGTTGAGAACAATCTTACATTCTCTTGGGATTTGTGCAACTCCATTCGACAGGAACGAATAGAAGGCGGGAAGCCTCATGATTTTGCTGCAGTAAAAGCTAGAGTTGTGCAAATGATGCAGTCACCCAGTGTTGTACCATCTAGTGTACCCCCTAAACAATTGCAAAGTTTCGGCACCTCATTGCCGGAAAAGTCTGAAAGTATTGGGGGGCAATCTCATGAGGAGTGAATGGAAATTGAGATGAAAAGTTTAAAGCTCGCCAAGCTGAGATGTGGGCTAAAATTAGACAAGAGCGAGAAGCCTTGCAAATTAAAAAAGATAAAGTCATTGATTTAGGTAACAAAGAAAATTCGGTTATTGGAAAAGCCGAATCAGGTAGTATATATTCTGAGTCCATCAAATCCAAAGAGGCAAACATTGTTGAGAAAGGGCATCGAAAGTATAGCAAGACAGCCATACTTGACTTTTCTGAAATTAATGGAACCTACTTCCTGCCCTATGAGTTTCATGCCATAAAAATTGATGAGCTTCAAGAACAAGAACAAGTGGCTGAAGAAAGCTTGGTGGACGAAGTTCTTCAAACTAATGATGCATGAAATCAAGAGAAAGATGATGACATGGCGTTTGGGAGCTATCTGAAGGCGGAGCAATATATTCTTCAAGTCACACCACCATCACGCTCTCCCAACATATTTGAAGAGGCATGTCTAGCAATTAATTTACCTATTTCCAGATTTGGTCTTGACTTTGTTGTTGATGCATATATTAGAAAAATCTTCATAAGAAATATTGAGTGACCAATGAAGAAGGGTAATTTATTTGTTAGCAATCAGATTGTCACAAAGCATATCAGTCAACACATTACACCATTCAGAAAGACCAATAGCGAAAAATTATTGCAGCCAAGGCTTTCCCCATTGCTTTATCTAAAGTTCATATCTAATTGGGTAGCTTTGCTTATTCCTACCAATCTATCCCCCTAGGGGCATGCGTAGTAGTACTTTGCTTCGAGGGCTAATAAAACTTTTGCAATAAGTATATGAGTTCTTTATGATTAATGTGAGTCCATGGATTATACGCACTCTCACCTTTCCGCCTTTGCTTGCCTCTTTGGTACCGTGCATTGCCCTTTCTCACCTCGAGAATTGGTGCAAACTTCGCTGGTGCATCCAAACCCCATGATACGATACGCTCTATCACACATAAGCCTCATTATATCCTCCTCAAAACAGCCACCATACCTACCTATCATGGCATTTCCATAGCCATTCCGAGATATATTGCCATGCAACTTCCATCATCATCATATTCATGACTTGAGCATTCATTGTCATATTGCTTTGCATGATCGTAAGATAGCCAGCATGATGTTTTCATGGCTGGTCAGTTTTTTGATGTCATTGCTACGCTAGATCATTGCACATCCCGGTACACCGCCGGAAGCATTCATATAGAGTCATATCTTTGTTCTAGTATCGAGTTGTAATGTTGAGTTGTAAGTAAATAAAAGTGTGATGATCATCATTATAGAACATTGCCTCCAAAAAAAAGGGGAAGGCCAAAGAAGCCTAAATAAAAAAGGGGGGCCAAAGAAGCCCACCAAAAAAAGAGAAAATAAAAAGGGGCAATGTTACTATCTCTTTTTCCACACTTGTGCTTTAAAGTAGCACCATGTTCTTCATGTAGTGAGTCTCATATCTTGTGCTTCAAAATAGCACCATGTTCTTCATATAGATTGTCTCCTATGTTGTCACTTTCATATACTAGTGGGAATTTTCATTATAGAGCTTGGCTTGTATATTCCAATGATGGGCTTCCTCAAATGCCCTAGGTCTTCATGAGCAAGCAAGTTGGATGCACACCCACTTAGTTTCTTTTGTTGAGCTTTCATACACTTATAGCTCTTAGTGCATCCGTTGCATGGCAATCCCTACTCCTCGCATTGACATCAATTGATGGGCATCTCCATAGCCCGTTGATTAGCCGCGTCGATGTGAGACCTTCTCCTTTTTTGTCTTCTCCACATAACCTCCATCATTATATTCTATTCCACCTATAGTGCTATATCCATGGCTTGCGCTCAAGTATTGCGTGAGGGTTGAAAAACCTGAAGCGCGTTAAAAATTATGAACCAATTGCTCGGCTTGTCATCGGGGTTGTGCATGACGGGGGCATTTTGTGTGACGAAAATGAAGCATGGCCAAACTGTATGATTTTGTAGGGATAAGCTTGCTTTTGCCTTGTTGTTTTGAAAAGACATGATTGATTTATTGGTACGCTCAAAGTATTATTGTTTTTATGTCAAATGATAGACTATTGCTTTGAATCACTCGTGTCTTAATATTCATCCCATGATTAGACATATGATCAAGATTATGCTAGGTAGCATTCCACATCAAAAAATATTTCTTTTTGTCATTTACCTACTCGAGGACGAGCAGGAATTAAGCTCGGGGATGCTGATACGTCTCCGTCGTATCTATAATTTTTGATTGTTCCATGCCAATATTATTCACTTTCATATACTTTTTGGCAACTTTTTATATTATTTTTGGGACTAACATATTGATCCAGTGCCCAGTGCCAGTTCTTGTCTGTTGCATGTTTTTGTTTCGCAGAAACCCAATATCAAACGGAGTCCAAACGGGATAAAAACGGACGGAGATTTTTTTTGGAATATTTATGATTTTTGGGAAGTAAAATCAACGCGAGACGGTGTCCGAGGTTGTCACGAGGTAGGGGGGCGCGCCCTACCCCCCCAGGCACGCCCCTGACCCTCGTGGTCCACCCGTAAGGCAGTTGATGCTCTCCTTATGGCGCAAGAAAGCTAATTTTACAAGGAAGATCTGAGCAAAAGATTCACCCCAATCGGAGTTACGGATCTCCAGATATAAAGGAAACGGTGAAGGGGTAGAATCAGAGAACGCAGAAACAGAGAGATAGATCCAATCTCGGAGGGGCTCTCGCCCCTCCCAAGCCATGGGAGCCAAGGACCAGAGGGTAAACCCTTCTCCCATCTAGGGAGAAGGTCAAGGAAGAAGAAGAAGAAGAAGAAGGGGGGCTCTCTCCCCCTTGGTTCCGGTGGCACCGGAACGCCGCCGGGGGCCATCATCATCACCACGATCTTCACCAACACCTCCGCCATCTTCACCAACATCTCCATCACCTTCCCCCTTCTATATCCAGCGGTCCACTCTCCCACAACCCGCTGTACCCTCTACTTGAACATGGTGCTTTATGCTTCATATTATTATCCAATGATGTGTTGCCATCCTATGATGTTTGAGTAGATCTGTTTTGTCCTAATGGCTATTTGATGATCGTGATTGGTTTGAGTTGTATGTTTTATTATTGGTGCTGTCCTATGGTGCCCTTCGTGTCGCGCAAGCGTGAGGGACTCCCGCTATAGGGTGTTGCAATACGTTCATGATTCGCTTATAGTGGGTTGGTGAGTGACTGAAACACAAACCCGAGTAAGAGGGATTGTTGCGTATGGGATAAAGGGGACTTGATGCTTTAATGCTATGGTTGGGTTTTACCTTAATGAATCTTTAGTAGTTGCGGATGCTTGCTAGAGTTCCAATCATAAGTGCATATGATCCAAGTAGAGAAAGTATGTTAGCTTATGCCTTTCCCTCAAATAAAATTGCAATAATGATTACCGGTCTAGTTATCGATTGCCTAGGGACAAATAACTTTCTTGTTGACAAAAGCTCTCTACTAGAACTAATTTAGTTGTGTCTTCATCTAAACAGCCCCTAGTTTATATTTACGTGTTCTTTACTTTCTTGCAAGCTATCCAACAACACATACAAAGTACTTCTAGTTTCGTACTTGTTCTAGGTAAAGCAAACGTCAAGCGTGCGTAGAGTTGTATTGGTGGTCGATAGAACTTGAGGGAATATTTATTCTACCTTTAGCTCCTCGTTGGGTTCGACACTCTTACTTATTGAAAACTGTTGCGATCCCCTATACTTGTGGGTTATCAAGACCTTTTTCTGGCGCCGTTGCCGGGGAGCAATAGCGTGGGGTGAATATTCTCGTGTGTGCTTGTTTGCTTTGTCACTAAGTAATTTTTATTTGTTGTTCTTAGTTGTTCTTTATCTTTAGTTATGGATATGGAACGCAAAATACCAAAAAAATTAGCTGTACTTGCTACTCATGAGGAGGGGGTAACTCCTAAAACCCTCGATTCTCATTATGCGAGAAATATTAAGTACTACTTTGATAATCCTGAGAAAACCCCATTCAACTTTATAATGGGAGACACGTTGTATCAACATGAATACTTTAGGGATTATCGCTCGACACAAAAAGGGAAACTATTATGGGATCAATTTATTATGTTGCATTGGTATGCTCGGGATCTATGCTTGAGATATGATATTACTTGTTGCTCTAGGATGGAGGCTCCACACCTTCCCTTTTCATGCGAATTTAATGATAATGAAACCTTAGCTTCTTATGCTAATGGTATATATGATTACTATGATGTAGAACAAATAGAATAATTTGTTGCTTTTAAGGCTGCTTATGAAATTGAAGCTTTGTTTGAAAAGTATGAAGCTTTAGATGATGATGTTTATAGGCCTGAAAATCTTGCTATACTTAGATATTGCTATGCAAATTATGAATACAATTACTATATTAATGCATTTATTGAGAAAGTCTCCGCTTTCCAAGAAGAGACTAATATTTTTCAGGAAGCTATGGAAGAAGAAATTGATGAAACTGTGAGCTCATTGGATGAAAAAGATGATGAGGAGAGCGAAGAACAAAAGGAGGAAGACCGGATTAGCTACCCGTGCCCACCTTCTAATGAGAGTAACCCTCCAACTCATACATTATTTAATTCCCCTTCGTGCTTACCGAAGGATGGTTGCTATGATGATTGCCATGATGATTGCTATGATGATTGTTATGATCCCATTGATTCTCTTGAAATATCCCTTTTTGATGATGCTTGCTATGCTTATGGCCAAGATGCCAATATGAATTATGCTTATGGAGATGAACTTGCTATAGTTCCTTATGTTAAACATGAAATTGTTGCTATTGCACCCACACATGATAGTCCTATTATCTTTTTAAATTCTCTCGACTACACTAAATCGGAGAAGCTTGCACTTATTAAGGATTATATTGATGGGTTGCCCTTTACTGTTACACATGATGATTTTGATAAATATAATATGCATGTGCTTGCTGCTCCTACTTGCAATTATTATGAGAGAGGAACTACATCTCCACCTCTCTATGTTTCCCATATGATAGAATTGTAAGAAACTGTTTATACTATGCATTGGCCTTTACTATGTGTGCATGAATTGTTCTTTTATGACATGCCGATGCATAGGAAGAGAGTTAGACTTCGTTGTTGCATGATATATGTTACTTTGTGCTCACTACTAAATTACAAATCATTGTTAATTAAAATTGGCTTTGATATACCTTGGGATCCGGGTGGATTCACTACTTGAGCACTAAATGCCTAGCTTAATGGCTTTAAAGAAAGCGCTGCCAGGGAGACAACCCGGAAGTTTTAGAGAGTCATTTATTTCTGTTTACTGCTTTCATATAGTTTAAAAACACAAAAATAAAGAGGGGAACCTGAAAACTTTTCAAAAAGGAAAGTGAAAGTGGGAAAGACAAGCATTGTTGAAGTGGGAGAGCTCCTTGAACTTTGTTCATGCTCACGGAAACTTTGTGAATCTTGATTACAGAAACTTTTCAACAAAAATAATTATCCCCTTGTACAATTCCATTGTATTATAAAAATAATGTGCCAAGGGTTGTCTTTAGGAAGTTTACAATGCTTGTTGGTTTGTACGGTGCAGGACAGAAACTTTGGCTGTAGTGCGCGATTTTACATTTTTAACTGGAACGTCAATTGGTTCTGATTCCTTTTGCACTGTCTTGCTATACAACTTTTTATTTTTCCTAATTTTGGTAGAATTTTGGGGTACCAGAAGTATGGTGGATGTTCAGATTGCTACAGACTGTTCTGTTTTTGACAGATTCTGTTTTTGATGCATAGTTTGCTTGTTTTGATGAAACTATCAATTTATATCAGTGGATTAAGCCATGAAAAAGTTATATTACAGTAGACACAATGCAAAAACAAAATATGAATTGGTTTGCAACAGTACTTAGAGTGGTGATTTGCTTTATTATACTAACGGATCTTACCGAGTTTTCTGTTGAAGTTTTGTGTGGATGTAGTGTCTAATCGAGGATGTTTCGATGTGAGAAGAAGGAAGAGAGGCAAGAGCTCAAGCTTGGGGATGCCCGAGGCACCCCAAGTAAATATTCAAGGAGACTCAAGCGTCTAAGCTTGGGGATGCTGGGGAGGCATCCCCTCTTTCTTCAACAAGTATCGGTATGTTTCGGATTCGTTTCGTTCATGCATTATGTGCAAGTCTTGGAGCGTCTTTTGCAATTAGGTTTTTATTTTTCTTTTATGCACCATGCTGGTATGAGATAGTCCTTGGTTGATTTATAGAATGCTCATTGCACTTCACTTAAATCTTTTGAGTGTGGCTTTATAGAATGCTTCATGTGCTTCACTTATATCATTTGAAGTTGGATTGCCTGTTTCTCTTTACATAGAAAACCGCCATTTGTAGAATGCTCTTTTGCTTCACTTATATTTGTTAGAGCGTGGGCATATCTTTTGTAGAAAGAATTAAACTCTCTTGCTTCACTTATATCTATTTAGAGAGATGACAGGAATTGGTCATTCACATGGTTAGTCATAAAATCCTACATAAACTTGTAGATCGCTGAATATGATATGTTTGATTCCTTGCAATAGTTTTGCGATATAAAGATGGTCATATTAGAGTTATGCTAGTGGGTGGTTGTGGATTGTAGAGACACTTGTGTTGAGGTTTGCAAGTCCCGTAGCATGCACGTATGGTAACCGTTGTGTGACAAATTTGAAGCATGGGGTGTTTCTTTGATTGTCTTCCTTATGAGTGGCGGTCGGGGACGAGCGATGGTCTTTTCCTACCAATCTATCCCCCTAGGGGCATGCGTAGTAGTACTTTGCTTCGAGGGCTAATAAACTTTTGCAATAAGTATATGAGTTCTTTATGACTAATGTGAGTCCATGGATTATACGCACTCTCACCTTTCCGCCTTTGCTATCCTCTTCGGTACCGTGCATTGCCCTTTCTCACCTCGAGAGTTGGTGCAAACTTCGCCGGTGCATCCAAACCCGTGATATGATACGCTCTATCACACATAAGCCTCATTATATCTTCCTCAAAACAGCCACCATACCTACCTATCATGGCATTTCCATAGCCATTCCGAGATATATTGCCATGCAACTTCCATCATCATCATATTCATGACTTGAGCATTCATTGTCATATTGCTTTGCATGATCGTAAGATAGCTAGCATGATGTTTTCATGGCATGTCCGTTTTTTGATGTCATTGCTACGCTAGATCATTGCACATCCCAGTACACCGCCGGAAGCATTCATATAGAGTCATATCTTTGTTCTAGTATCGAGTTGTAATGTCGAGTTGTAAGTAAATAAAAGTGTGATGATCATCATTATAGAACATTGCCTCCAAAAAAAAGGGGAAGGCCAAAGAAGCCTAAATAAAAAAAGGGGGGCCAAAGAAGCCCACCAAAAAAGAGAAAATAAAAAGGGGCAATGTTACTATCTCTTTTTCCACACTTGTGCTTCAAAGTAGCACCATGTTCTTCATGTAGTGAGTCTCATATCTTGTGCTTCAAAGTAGCACCATGTTCTTCATATAGATTGTCTCCTATGTTGTCACTTTCATATACTAGTGGGAATTTTCATTATAGAACTTGGCTTGTATATTCCAACGATGGGCTTCCTCAAATGCCCTAGGTCTTCATGAGCAAGCAAGTTGGATGCACACCCACTTAGTTTCTTTTGTTGAGCTTTCATACACTTATAGCTCTAGTGCATCCGTTGCATGGCAATCCCTACTCCTCGCATTGACATCAATTGATGGGCATCTCCATAGCCCGTTTATTAGCCGCGTCGATGTGAGACTTTCTCCTTTTTGTATCCTCCACATAACCTCCATCATTATATTCTATTCCACCTATAGTGTTATATCCATGGCTTGTGCTCATGTATTGCGTGAGGGTTGAAAAAGCTGAAGCGCGTTAAAAAGTATGAACCAATTGCTCGGCTTGTCATCGGGGTTGTGCATGATGGGGGCATTTTGTGTGACGAAAATGAAGCATGGCCAAACTGTATGATTTTGTAGGGATAAGCTTGCTTTGGCCTTGTTGTTTTGAAAAGACATGATTGCTTTATTGGTACGCTCGAAGTATTATTGTTTTTATGTCAAATGATAGACTATTGCTTTGAATCACTCGTGTCTTAATATTCATGCCATGATTAGACATATGATCAAGATTATGCTAGGTAGCATTCCACATCAAAAATTATTCTTTTTATCATTTACCTACTCGAGGACGAGCAGGAATTAAGCTTGGGGATGCTGATACGTCTCCGTCGTATCTATAATTTTTGATTGTTCCATGCCAATATTATTCACTTTCATATACTTTTTGGCAACTTTTTATATTATTTTTGGGACTAACATATTGATCCAGTGCCCAGTGCCAGTTCCTGTCTGTTGCATGTATTTTGTTTCGCAGAAATCCAATATCAAACGGAGTCCAAACGGGATAAAAACGGACGGAGATTTTTTTCGAAATATTTATGATTTTTGGGAAGTAAAATCAACGCGAGACGGTGTCCGAGGTGGTCACGAGGTAGGGGGGCGCGCCCTACCCCTCAGGCGCCCCCCTGACCCTCGTGGTCCACCCGTAAGGCGGTTGATGCTCTCCTTATGGTGCAAGAAAGCTAATTTTACAAGGAAGATCTGAGCGAAAGATTCACCCCAATCGGAGTTACGGATCTCCAGATATAAAGGAAACGGTGAAGGGGTAGAATCAGAGAACGCAGAAACAGAGAGATAGATCCAATCTCGGAGGGGCTCTCGCCCCTCCCAAGCCATGGGAGCCAAGGACCAGAGGGGAAACCCTTCTCCCATCTAGGGAGAAGGTCAAGGAAGAAGAAGAAGAAGGGGGGCTCTCTCCCCCTTGCTTCTGGTGGCGCCGGAACGCCGCCGGGGGCCATCATCATCACCGCGATCTTCACCAACACCTCCGCCATCTTCACCAACATCTCCATCACCTTCCCCCTTCTATATCCAGCGGTCCACTCTCCCGCAACCCGCTGTATCCTTTACTTGAACATGGTGCTTTATGCTTCATATTATTATCCAATGATGTGTTGCCATCCTATGATGTTTGAGTAGATCTATTTTGTCCTAATGGCTATTTGATGATCGTGATTGGTTTGAGTTGTATGTTTTATTATTGGTGCTGTCCTATGGTGCCCTCCGTGTCACGCAAGCGTGAGGGACTCCCGCTGTAGGGTGTTGCAATACGTTCATGATTCGCTTATAGTGGGTTGGTGAGTGACTGAAACACAAACCCGAGTAAGAGGGATTGTTGCGTATGGGATAAAGGGGACTTGATGCTTTAATGCTATGGTTGGGTTTTACCTTAATGAATCTTTAGTAGTTGCGGATGCTTGCTAGAGTTCCAATCATAAGTGCATATGATCCAAGTAGAGAAAGTATGTTAGCTTATGCCTCTCCCTCAAATAAAATTGCAATAATGATTACCGGTCTAGTTATCGATTGCCTATGGACAAATAACTTTCTTGTTGACAAAAGCTCTCTACTAGAACTAATTGAGTTGTGTCTTCATCTAAACAGCCCCTAGTTTATATTTACGTGTTCTTTACTTTCTTGCAAGCTATCCAACAACACCTAAAAGTACTTCTAGTTTCATACTTGTTCTAGGTAAAGCAAACGTCAAGCGTGCGTAGAGTTGTATCGGTGGTCGATAGAACTTGAGGGAATATTTGTTCTACCTTTAGCTCCTCGTTGGGATCGACACTCTTACTTATCGAAAACTGTTGCAATCCCCTATACTTGTGGGTTATCAGGGGAAACCGATGGGGAGGTCACAGGGGGAAGCTCATGGGGAGGAGGAGGCCAAGGGAGGGGCAGAGGAAGAAGCCGAGCGCCATTAAAGCGCTGTCGGCCACAGTGCTCCCGTGGGCGCTCGTCGGCGAGCATCGGTGAGGAAGAGGACGGAGGGGGAGAGGGGTCCATGACAACGGCGACGACGCGGGGAACACGCTGGACATCTTCACAAGCGCGAAGCCGACGAGAGGAGGAGGGGGTCCAGCACAAACAGTGCTCTGGACGTGCGCATGGCATGCCAAAACGGTGGTCACCACCAGTGCTAGAATGTGGGGTAGGCAAACAGCTGGAAATTGATGTCTAGTGGTAAGTCCTTCGAAGGTGGGTTTGCACTGAGGTGGCAACAAGGTGAAAGAGGCTCTGGTTAAATAGTTAGTGAGCTCTGAAGTTTACTGCAGTAAACTTTACCAGCTCAATGTGATCAACAGGGATATGCTAAGGGCCAAATACGTTGTCTGGGGTGTTTATCTATGGAGGGACTATGATCCTGGAGGCTAGGAGTGTAAATGGACCAAGTTTTACTATAGTTGCTTTGCAACTGCCAAAATGGTCCAGAAACGAAGATCATGATGATGCTCTCACATGGAGTGTCAAATTGGGCTAAGATTGGGCAAAGCTAGATTATTTGGACATATGAAGATGATGTAAAAATCTCATACCATTTGGCAAAGCCAAAGTAGTACTTGCTTCACAAACATCTCCTCTGGACAGAAACTTGAAATAATTATGATGGTCAAATGGATCAATGAAATGATGCCAAAATGGGTGGAGAGATGTTTTATGGGTAGAAGAATGATCTGGTAATTTATCAGGATTTTTGATGGAATATAAAATATACTTGCTTCACAACCTGAAAATAATGCCAGAATAAAAGATTTGCTCCTCTGCTCACATAGATGATTGGATGGGGATGAAAATGGGTGGAAGGGGTTAATCTGAGCACATTAAGGAGTGTGCAAAATTTCATCTCATTTGGGTACACCTAGCTAGTACTTCCTTCACAAATCTTTCTGTCTGACAGAAACTTTGAAAATTCACTGAGGAAGATTGGCTAGTCAAATAAAGTTGAACTTGTGCATGGGGCAATTATTTGGACATATAAACATGCCCAAAAATGTTGGGAGTCAATACAAGAAATATAAATGACATTTCCTTCACAAAGTGCCATTCAGGGCAGAATAGGAAATGAATTATTGGAGAATTATTTTTGAACATGGAAATGAAAAGTTTTGCTATATTAGATCAAGATATGACCCAAAAAATTTATGAGAATTATTTGGGAATTTTTGGAGTGATGGAAATATAGGTTGCTTCACAACCTAAGGCAATTTGAGTTATTCCTTTAATAGACAAGGAATATTCCCAATAACAAGAATATTGGGATTTGGGCTAGGACGGAAATGACAGGGTCTAGGGTTGGATTAGGAAATGACAAGTCACTCTAGAAGCAAAGAAGTGGTCATCTTCTTCAGTTTCCAGACCACAAAGCCATGAAAAAGAAAACTCAGGCAAAAACCTTGGAAAAACAAAAGAAAAAGAAAGGGCCAAAAATCAGGCTGTCACACTAGTGGCTTGAGAATTTGAGGCACTCGCCCTCAATGGACACAACTACCCTACTTGGGCCATGGAAATCATGATCGCTCTTATGTCTCGTGGGATAATGTGTGTAATCCAAGACCCGTAGGATTCACCTCTGGCTAGAGTCACAACGCTAACAGAAAAAAGATGTTGCCTTATACATCATAAGTCATTATATCAATCAAGATCTCTACATCTGGTTATTCTGTATCAACAATTCCTGGGACACAGAGAATCTCAAGGGCAAAGGTTTGAATCTCACTTCAACCTCCAACCTGACAGCAACAAGGAAGTCAATTGTCCGCGTGGTGTGTTGATATGTCTCCAACGTATCTATAATTTTTGATTGTTCCATGCTATTATATTACCCCTTTTGGATGTTTATGGGCTTTATTTTACACATTTATATCATTTTTCGGACTAACCTACTAACCGGAGGCCCAGCCCGTATTGCTGTTTTTTTGCCTTTTCGAAGAAAAGGAATATCAAACGGAGTCCAAACGGAATGAAACCTTCGGGAGCGTAATTTTTGGAACGAACGTCATCCAGAGGACTTGGAGTGCAAGTCAAGAAGCAGCCGAGGCCTCCACGAGATAGGAGGGCGCCCCCCTATAGGGCGCGCCCCCTGTCTCGTGGGCCCCTCGGGCGTCCACCGACGTACTTCTTCCTCCTATATAAGCCCACGTACCGCGAAAACATCCAGGGAGCCAACGAAACACAATTTCCACCGCCGTAACCTTCTGTATCCGCGAGATCTCATCTTGGAGCCTTCGCCGACACTCTGCCGGAGGGGGAATCGACCATGGAGGACTTCTACATCAACACCATAGCCCCTCCGATGAGTTGAGAGTAGTTTACCACAGACCTATGGGTCCATAGTTATTAGCTAGATGGCTTCTTCTCTCTTTTTGGATCTCAATACAATGTTCTCCCCCTCTCTTGTGGAGATCTATTCGATGTAAACTCTTTTTGCGTTGTGTTTGTCGAGATCCGATGAATTGTGGGTTTATGATCAAGTTTATCTATGAATAATATTTGAATCTTCTCTAAATTCTTTTATGTATGATTGAGTTATCTTTGCAAGTCTCTTTGAATTATCAGTTTGGTTTGGCCTACTAGATTGATCTTTCTTGCCATGGGAGAAGTGCTTAGCTTTGGGTTCAATCTTGCAGTGTCCTTACCTAGTGACAGAAAGGGTTGCAAGGCACGTATTGTATTGTTGCCATCGAGGATAAAAAGATGGGGTGTATATCATATTGCTTGAGTTTATCCCTGTACATCATGTCATCTTGCTTAATGTGTTACTCTGTTCTTTGTGAACTTAATACTCTAGATGCAGGCAGGAGTCGGTCGATGTGTGGAGTAATAGTAGTAGATGCAGGCAGGAGTCGGTCTACTTGTTGCGGACGTGATGCCTATATACATGATCATGCCTAGATAATCTCATAATTATTCGCTTTTCTATCAATTGCTCGACAGTAATTTGTTCACGCACCGTAATATTTATGCTATCTTGAGAGAAGCCACTAGTGAAGCCTATGGCCCCCGGGTCTATCTTTTATCATATTTGCTTCCATTCTACTTTTATTTGCATCTTTACTTTTTGCATCTATATTATAAAATACCAAAAATATATTTATCTTATCATACTATCTCTATTAGATCTCACTTTCGCAAGTGGCCGTGAAGGGATTGACAACCCCTTTATTGCGTTGGTTGCGAGTTCTTTGTTTGTTTGTGTAGGTGCGTGGGACTTTTGAGGAGCCTCCTACTGGATTGATACCTTGGTTCTCAAAAACTGAGGGAAATACTTACACTACTATTGCTGCATCACCCTTTCCTGTTCAAGGAAAACCAACGCAAGCTCAAGACGTAGCAAGAAGGATTTCTGGCGCCGTTGCCGGGGATGTCTTCGCTCAAGTCAAGACATACCAAGTACCCATCACAAACTCATCTCCCTCGCATTTACATTATTTGCCATTTGCCTCTCGTTTTCCTCTCCCCCACTTCACCCTTGCCGTTTTATTCGCCCTCTCTTTCCCAATCTCTCTCTCTCTCTCTTTCGCTTGCTTTTTGTTTGCTTGTCATTATGTCTAGTTCCATATCCGCTCCTATGTCTCCCGAGTTTGAAGTTCTTCACTTCAAGCAAAGGCAAGGAGAAAATTTAAAAGATGCTTGGTATAGGATGATGGAATCTTATCGCAAATGCACCGTAGAGGTGAACTTTAGAACTCTTCTTCGCAATTTTTATGTTGGGTTAAATATGACGCATAGACAACTCTTGGATTGCATTGCCAAGGGAAATTTTATTGAAATTGATCCTAGTATTGCGCATGAAATTATAGAGGGAATAGTGGGAACACTACCTCAAAAGGGAGGATCTAATCCTACCCAAGAAGAAATGCAAGTGTTTGGAAAGATTTGCAAAGTAACAATTTTTTTACAAAAGTCTCTAGAACCTCTTAAAAGTCTTAGCGGAAATCTTCACCGCATGAATATGCTGATTACTCTTTGCAATAAGCAGTTGGATTCTTTAGATCTAAAAATTTCCGAGTATGAAGGAAAGCGGAAAGAACCTCCCGGATTCGAACATGACTCCGCTAAAAAACTGAAAATCAAAGATGGCACTCGTTAGATCTATCTTCGCTTTTATGCCTAGCTAGGGGCGTTAAACGATAGCGCTAGTTGGGAGGCAACCCAATTCTCTTTGTGTTTTTTGTTTTTGTTCCTGTTTAGTAATAAATATTGCATCTACCTTCTGTTTAGATGTGTTTTTATCTTTTAATTAGTGTTTGTGCCAAGTAGAACCTATAGGATAACCTATGATGATAGTTGATTTGATTCTGCTGAAAAACAGAAACTTTGCACGCACGAATTTAGTTTTATTAAATCACATAAACGTGATTTTGTGTTGATTCTTTTTGCTTATGATCAATAAACAAATTTTCCAGGACTTCATATTTTGGTAGGATTTTTGGAGTTACATAAGTTTGCGTTAGATACAGATTTCTACAGACTGTTCTGTTTTTGACAGATTCTGTTTTTCGTGTGTTGTTTGCTTATTTCGATGCATCTATGGCTAGTAAAATAGTTTATAAACCATAGAGAATTTGGATTACAGTAGGTTTAACACAAAGATAAATAAAGAATGAGTTCATTACAGTATCTTATGTGGTGGTTTTCTTTTCTTTCACTAACGGAGCTTATAAGATTTCCTGTTGAGTTTTGTGTTGTGAAGTTTTCAAGTTTTGGGTAAAGTTTTTATGGACTATGGAATAAGGAGTGAAAAGAGCCTAAGCTTGGGGATGCCCAAGGCACTCCAACATATTCAAGAATAACCAAAAGCCTAAGCTTGGGGATGCCTCGGGAAGGCATCCCCTCTTTCGTCTTCGCTCATTGGTAACTTTACTTGGAGCTATATTTTTATTCGCCACATGATATGTGTTTTGCTTGGAGCGTCGTGTATTATATTAGTATTTGCTTTTTAGTTTACCACAATCATCCTTGCTGTACATACCTTTTGGGAGATGCCTATTTGATTAGAATTTGCTAGAATACTCTATGTGCTTCACTTATATCTTTTGAGCTTGATAGTTTTTGCTCTAGTGCTTCACTTATATCTTTTAGCGCACGGCGGTGGCTTATTTTTGTAGAAATTGCTAGTCTCTCATGCTTCACTTATATCTTTTTGAGAGTATTTTAGAACAGCATGGTATTTGCTATGGTTATAAAATCGGTCCTAGAATGGTAGGCATCCAAGTTGGGTATAATAAAAACTATCATAGGAAGTGAATTCGATGCTATGATCAATTTGATACTTGATAATTGTTTTGAGATATGGAGGCAGTGATATTAAAGTCATGCTAGTTGTGTGATTATGAATTTAAAGAATGCTTGTGTTGAAGTTAGCAAGTCCCGTAGCATGCACGTATGGTTAAAGTTGTGTAACAAATTTCAAACATGAAGTGTACCTGGCTTGTGCATCCTTATGAGTGGCGGTCAAGGACGAGCGATGGCCTTTTCCTACTAATCTATCCCCCTAGGAGCATGCGCGTAGTACTTGATTTTTGATGACTTCTAAATTTTTTCAATAAGTATATGAGTTCTTTTGACTAATGTTGAGTCCATGGATCATACGCACTTTTACCTTTCCGCCATTGCTAGCCTCTTCGGTACCGTGCATTGCCCTTTCTCACCTTGAGAGTTGGTGCAAACTTCGCCGGTGCATCCAAACCCCGTGATACGATACGCTCTATCACACATAAACCTCCTTATATCTTCCTCAAAACAGCCACCATACCTACCTATTATGGCATTTCCATAGCCATTCCGAGATATATTGCCATGCAACTTTCCACCGTTTCGTTCATCATCATCATGACATACTTTACTTTTGTCATATTGCCATTGCATGATCATGTAGTTGATATCGTATTTGTGGAAAAGCCACCATGCATTATTTTTCATACATATCACTCTTGATTCATTGCACCATCCCGGTACACCGCCGAAGGCATTCATTTAGAGTCATATCTTGTTCTAGTTTCGAGTTGTAATTCATATGTTGTAATCAATAATAGTGTGATGATCATCATTATTAGAACATTGCCCAAAAAGAAAAAAAAGGGAAAGGACAAAAAAAAGAAAGGCCAAAGAAAAAAAGAAAAAGAAAAAAAAGAAAAAAGAAAAGAAAAAATAATAAATAAAAAGGACAATGTTACTATCTCTTTTTCCACACTTGTGCTTCAAAGTAGCACCTTGTTCTTCATGTAGTGAGTCTCATATATTGTGGTTCAAAGTAGCACCATGTTTTTCATATAGTGAGTCTCATAAGTTGTCTTTTTCATACTAGTGGGAATTTCTCATTATAGAACTTGGCTTGTATATTCCTACGATGCCCTTCCTCAAATGCCCTAGGTCTTCATGAGCAAGCAAGTTGGATGCACACCCACTAGTTTTCTTTTGTTGAGCATTCATTTATAGCTCTAGTGCATCTGTTGCATGGCAATCCCTACTCCTCATGTTGACATCAATTGATGGGCATCTCCATAGCCCGTGGATTATCCTCGTCAATGTGAGACTTTCTCCTTTTTTGTCTTCTCCACACAATCCCCATCATCATATTCTATTCCACCCATAGTGCTATATCCATGGCTCACGCTCATGTATTGCGTGAAGGTTGAAAAAGTATGAGATTATTTAAGTATGAAACAATTGCTTGGCTTGTCATCGGGGGTATAGAAGTTGGGAACATCTTTGTGTGTCGAAAATGAAGCATAACCTAACTATATGATTTTGTAGGGATGAACTTTCTTTTGCCATGTTATTTTGAGAAGACATGATTACTTTGATTAGTATGCTTGAAGTGTTACTATTTCTTTTATCAATATGAACTTTTATTTTGAATCATTTGGATCTGAAGATTCATGCCACAATAAATAAAATTACATTAAGAATTATGCTAGGTAGCATTCCACATCAAAAATTCTCTTTTTATCATTTACCTACTCGAGGACAAGCAGGAATTAAGCTTGGGGATGCTTGATACGTCTCCAATGTATCTATAATTTTTGATTGTTCCATGCTATTATATTACCCCTTTTGGATGTTTATGGGCTTTATTTTACACATTTATATCATTTTTGGGACTAACCTACTAACTGGAGGCCCAACCCGTATTGCTGTTTTTTTGCCTATTTCAGTATTTCGAAGAAAAGGAATATCAAACGGAGTCCAAACGAAATGAAACCTTCGGGAGCATGATTTTTGGAACGAACGTGATCCAGAGGACTTGGAGTGCAAGTCAAGAAGCAGCCGAGGCCTCCACGAGATAGGAGGGTGCCGCACCTATAGGGCGCGCCCCCTGTCTCGTGGGCCCCTTCGGCGTCCACTGACGTACTTCTTCCTCCTATATAAGCCTACGTACCCCGAAAACATCCAGGGAGACAATGAAACACAATTTCCACTGCAGTAACCTTCTGTATCCGCGAGATCTCATCTTGGAGCCTTCGCCGGCACTCTGCCGGAGGGGGAATCGACCATGGAGGGCTTCTACATCAACACCATAGCCCCTCCGATGAGTTGTGAGTAGTTTACCACAGACCTACGGGTCCATAGTTATTAGCTAGATGGCTTCTTCTCTCTTTTTGGATCTCAATACAATGTTCTCCCCCTCTCTTGTGGAGATCTATTCGATGTAAACTCTTTTTGCGGTGTGTTTGTCGAGATCCGATGAATTGTGGGTTTATGATCAAGTTTATCTATGAATAATATTTGAATCTTCTCTGAATTCTTTTATGTATGATTGTGTTATCTTTGCAAGTCTCTTCGAATTATCAGTTTGGTTTGGCCTACTAGATTGATCTTTCTTGCCATGGGAGAAGTGCTTAGCTTTGGGTTCAATCTTGCGGTGTCCTTACCCAGTGACAGAAAGGGTTGCAAGGCACGTATTGTATTGTTGCCATCGAGGATAAAAAGATGGGGTTTATATCATATTGCTTGAGTTTATCCCTCTACATCATGTCATCTTGCTTAATGTGTTACTCTATTCTTTGTGAACTTAATACTCTAGATGTAGGCAGGAGTCGGTCGATGTGTGGAGTAATAGTAGTAGATGCTGGCAGGAGTCGGTCTACTTGTTACGGACGTAATGCCTATATACATGATCATGCCTAGATAATCTCATAATTATTCGTTTTTCTATCAATTGCTCGTCAGTAATTTGTTCACCCACCATAATATTTATGCTATCTTGAGAGAAGCCACTAGTGAAACCTATGGTCCCCGGGTCTATCTCTTATCATATTTGCTTCCAATCTACTTTTATTTGCATCTTTACTTTTTGCATCTATATTATAAAATACCAAAAATATATTTATCTTATCATACTATATCTATTAGATCTCACTATCGCAAGTGGTCGTGAAGGGATTGACAACCCCTTTATTGCGTTGGTTGCGAGTTCTTTGTTTGTTTGTGTAGGTGCGTGGGACTTTTGAGCAGCTTCCTACTGGATTGATACCTTGGTTCTCAAAAACTAAGGGAAATACTTACGCTATTATTGCTGCATCACCCTTTCCTCTTCAAGGAAAACCAACACAAGCTCAAGACGTAGCATGTGTTTACATGACCTAGAGACAAGATGACTATCTAGCAATCACAGGACCCATTGGGCATGAAGAACATGATGGTTGAATATGATTCAACTAACATGTTTGAAGACTTCGTCTAGTCTCTCAATCTACTGAGTGATCAATACAATTTATGTCCATTTCTGATGTTGTAATAAGAACATAAGCATTGTTGTCATCATATATTGTATATCACAATATACTGTATCAACACTTTGGCACAAATACATTTGTATGTATTATATATATGATAGAGATTTCCATACTGAGAATCTTCAAGTATATTTATGATTTCTACGGGAGTCAATCTGATGAAAGATAATATGTGCCTTGTGGACATATGCACCACAAACTCTATACTCAGGGAAGTAAAATGTTTCCACTCTTATTAAGAGAATATGAGATATTTTAACAATCGCTAGATGCCATGATGTAATTATTGGCTCAACTCGAGTCATATTTACTATCCCTATGAATACTCAAGTACCATCAAGGATGCTTTATTGCGTACGGGTCAACTCGTATCCTACTAAACTGTAGAGATATTTGCCAAAATAGTTTCCATATGATGAAAACAAAGAGGAATATCTTCTCTTTACTTTATGCAGCGAATATGGCAAGCATGTACTCTATGTATCACCAGGATTGCACTACACATACTACAAAACCCGTCACATATGTTGCGTGCAAGATAGTTTTCCAGAATGTCTTTTACATAACAAACTTGGCATAATCGTCTTGGCCATCTAGAAAATGGGTTGAAACCGAAACTATCAGCAATTCCATTGGTTTTATGACTATTATGATGCTAAATTCTAACAATATTTGGATTGCGACAAGGTGACTCAATATTGCCTATGTTATTTAATATAGTGGCGGATATGTTAGCGGTCATGATTGAGCGTGCCAAGGTTGATGGCCAAATTGATTGGGTAGTGGATCATCTAGTTGATGGTGGTCTATCTATCATTCAATATGCTAACGATACAATTATTCTCTTCATGGATCATGACCTCAAGAAAGCGAGAATCTGAAATTAATTCTATAAGCATTCGAGCAACTGTTAGGTCTGAAGATCAATTTTCATAAAATTGAATTGTTTTGCTTTGGCGAGGCTCAAGACGAGGCCCATCTGTATGATGACCCGTTCGGATGCGGGTTGGGCGAGTTTCTAGTTACATATTTGGGGATACCGATACATTATCTGAGACTCATAAATGTTGAATGGAAACACGTCGAGGAGAGACTACAAAAAAGGCTAAGCAGTTGGAAAGGTAAACTGCTATCTCTGGGTGGAAGATTAGTTCTCATAAATTCAGTACTAAGTAATATGGTACTATATATGATTTCATTCTTCCAGTTGCCAAAAGGAGTATTACATAGATTGGATTACTTCCGATCAAGATTATTTTGGCAAGGAGATAGTGAGAAAAAGAAATATTGACTGGCTAAATGGAGTGTGGTTTGCCGTCCCAAAGACCAAGGCGGGTTGGGTATTCATGACCTTGAGGTTAAGAATATGGACCTGCTCGTCAAATTTTTGTTGTATGGCAAACCCTCCTAAGGGGAAAATATGTGGGTTCCAAGGCGGTATCGCAAGTATACTGGAAGCCTGGGGATTCTCATTTTCGGGCGGGTCTAATGGCTACGAAGAAATATTTCTTCTACTACGGATCCTTCTCGATTAAGGACGACTCAAAAAATAGATTTTGGGAGGATAAGTGGCTAGATAATGCTACACTCCAGGAACAATATCCGGCTCTATACAACATTGTGCGCCACAAGGGTGAGACCATCACCATGATTTTGGAATCATTTCCGCCAAATGTGATGTTCAGAAGAGATTTAATTGGAACTAGACTCCAATCATGGAACATCCTGCTCCAGCAGTTGTCCATGGTGCATTTGTCACATGGGTCTGATGTATTTCATTGGAATCTACATGGGAATATAAACTTCTCAGTAGAATCTATGTATAGAGCTTTACTCCAGTCTGATGTGCCAGTTGATAATAACAAGAAGATCTGGAAGATGAAGATATCTCTTAAGAATAAAATCTTTGCATGGTATCTTCGTCGCAGAGTCATTCTTACTAAAGATAACCTTATTAAGAGGTATTGGCATGGTAGTATACAATGTGTATTTTGTCAACATGGTGAGACAATAAAACATTTGTTCTTCCAGTGCAAATTGGATCATTCTATATGGTCAGTCATCCAAATAGCTTCTGGCTTGTATCCTCCTTGTAGTGTTGCTAATATATTTGACAATTGTTTACATGGGATATATCACAGGTTTAGAATGCTTCTCAGGATGGGAGCGCTTGTCGTTATTTGGTCGCTTTGGCTATGTAGAAATGATAATGTTTGTAATGATAAAAGTACTTCTCTTATGCAGGTTATCTACAGATTTACCGGGACTCTTCGTTTACGGTCCTCCCTACAATGCATGGAGAATCAAGACCTGTTTACAGAGGTGTTTACATGATTGGAGGCTACAGCGAGGGATACTTTTACCCAATATGGGTGGCCACATGATCTTAGGATTGGGCCCCCTCCGGTTTAGGTGTTGTGGAGACTCTACATGTTTCTTTGCATTTCGCCTCTTTTTATTTTAGGTTTTGGTGAGAGGACCTTGTTTATTTGGCTGTGTGCATGTTAGTTATGCAGAGGCCAGGTGTAATGCTTAAACCTTTTAAGTAATAAAGCGCCCTTTATTGAAAAATGTGCACTACATGTGACACAGGGAAGCTAGTTTTAAGCTCGTGCACGTTAAAGTCTTTGTTGAACCACTCAGACTCCTTGAATGCATCAAGTCAAGGTAAGTGGCTCTTCCCAACCATTAACTAGACTATTCAGGCATTCCATGGTTTTCAAAAGACACATCTAACGATTGTCTCAAGTGTGCCTTCATCCACATGAAAACCATTGTCAGATTATCCTAATCATTTATTACAAGCAAATCGAATGGACAATTTTGTAGAATTCTCCTTCATGCCTTTATGGCCTTAGGATTGAAGTTCATCACTTTGCCCTAATGTCTAGATTCCAAATGGTTTGGTAGAATCCTTTATCCGAAGAATTAAGCTCATTGCATGATCTTTACCTCTCAATTGCAACTTACCAACTTCACGTTGGAGTCACGCAGTTTTACGCGCTCATGACCAAACTGCATAATATTTATTCCCCTCTATCCTTGATACATGGAAATCTACCAAGTATTTCCCATCTGCAGTAATTCGGTTTCATACGAATATCACCACCCCGACATACATCATTGGCCCCTCAATATATATTTGGGATCTATGTGAGGAATACCTATATTTCCATCAATACCTCAAGCCCCTCACATGAGGAGTTATTTATGGTTAGTATGTTGATTCAATGAGGAACATTTTCAGGCATTAGGGGGAGATTTCAAGTACCATAAAGAATGTCGGGAAATTAGTGAAATGCTCAACACAATTTTGCCTCAAGTCCACGCACTCAAAGATCTGTACCGTGTGTTCATAAGATTTGCAACACATTGTAAACAACCTGCCAGATCCATTTACTGAAAATAAAGGTGTCACATATTCCTACATTTCTGCAAATATATGCCTGAAAGAGTAGAGGTACCAACAAAAACCACTCAACTTTCACAGCAACAGAGGGAGAAGTATGGCAATAGTACATAAGGATTCGGCTTCCCGCAAGCAAGGATATCGAGGCCTCTGAATCAGTAAATGCAAGTCAACTACACGTTGGCAGATACCTAATGGGTAGTATACACTCAGTGGATACGCAACCTCCACCAACCCAGGTCATAGTGCAGACAATGACCGGGACATCGGAATACCCGACTCAACCGCATTGGAAATCGTGAACAGTCACCATGGGTAATGATATTTCCATCAACTCTATATTGATATAAGGAATTAATGACATGGAAAACGAACCTAGTGGTTGGCTCTTCCCAATTTCACAAGTGGGACAAATACGAGCCATAGCGGTGGGACCATGTTTGGTTAGATCCATGGGTGGATGGAACCCCTCTTTGCATGGGGTTCCTTGCCTTGTTCGCCATTTGCGGGAATCCGTTGCTATTAGTCTCGAAAGCACTCCAAAATGGACAATGGAAGATCTTGTTCTATCTCTCCCTTGGCCCGATGGAGCTGTTATAATGATCCAATTTACTGGAGACCCTAGCTCATGTGTTGACCAATGATCCTGATTTGACGAATTGGCTTCTCTCTCCCTCGGGAGTTTTTTCAGTGGCTTTGGCATATCGTGCATTGTGCCGGATCCCAACGATTCAGTGGGTGGTGCCCCTATGACAGGCGCCTCTCCCCTTGAATATTAAAAATTTTGTCTGGCAACTGCTGAGGGGTCGCCTTGGATGGAGGTGCTCAAGCAACATGGTCTGGGTAATGGGTTGTGCCCCCTGTGTGGCGTTCTGGAGCATGGGACCTACATCCTCTTCTCTTGCATGACAACTATGTCGTGAAGGAAATAGGCCCTAGAGGCAATAATAAAGTTGTTACTTATATTTCCTTATATCATGATAAATGTTTATTATTCATGCTAGAATTGTATTAACCATAAACTTAGTACATGTGTGAATACATAGACAATACATAGTGTCCCTAGTATGCCTCTACTTGACTAGCTCGTTAATCAAAGATGGTTATGTTTCGTAACCATAGACATGTGTTGTCCTTTGACGAACGGGATCACATCATTAGGAGAATGATGTGATGGACAAGACCCATCCGTTAGCTTAGCATTATGATTGTTACAGTTTCATTCCTACTGCTTTCTTCATGACTTATACATGTTCCTCAGACTATGGGATTATGCAACTCCCGAATACCGGAGGAACACCTTGTGTGCTATCAAATGTCACACCGTAACTAGGTGATCATAAAGATTCTCTACAGGTGTCTCTGAAGCTGTTTGTTGGGTTGGCATAGATCAAGATTAGGATTTGTCACTCCTTGTTTCGGAGGGGTATCTCTGGGCCCTCTCGGTAATGCTCGTCACTATAAGCCTTGCAAGTAATGTGACTAATGAGTTAGTTATGGGATGAAGCACTATGCAATGAGTAAAGAGACTTGCTAGTAACGAGATTGAACTAGGTATAATGATACCGACGATCGAATCTCGGGCAAGTAACATAGCGATGACAAAGGGAACAACGTATGTTTTTGTGCGGTTTGACCAATAAAGATCTTCATAGAATATGTAGGAACCAATATGAGCATCCATGTTCCGCTATTGGTTATTGATCGGGGATGTGTCTCGATCATGTCTACATAGTTCTCGAACCCATAGGGTCCGCATGCTTAACGTTCGATGACGTTTTCTATTATGAGTTATGTGATTTGATGACCGAAGTTTGTTCGGAGTCCCGGATGAGATCACGGACATAAAGATTGATATATTGGAAGGTTATATTCAGACACCGGAATGGTTTCGGAGTGATTCAAGGATTTTCCAAAGTACCGAGCGGTTACTAGACCCCCCCCCCCCCCCGTGAGAGTATTGGGCCTTCATGGGCCTTAGTGGGAAGAGGAGGCCGGTGGCCAGGAGGTAGCGCGCGCCCCCCTAGCCAAACCGAATTGGACTAGGGAGGGGGCGCGCCCCCCCCTTTCCATCTCCCTCTCTATTTCCCTTCCCCCTTCTCCTACTTCAAAAAGGAAGGGGGACTCCTACTTGGACTGGGAGTCCTAGTGAGACTTCCCCCTTTGGCGCGCCCCTCTAGGCCGGCCGCGTCCTACCTCCCTCCTTTATATACGGGGGGCAGGGGGGCACCCCAAAGGACAACATACACCACTTAACCATGTGCGGTGCCCCCCTTCCACAGTTTAACACGGTTATATCGTCATAGTGCTTAGGCGAAGCCCTGTGCCAGTAACATCATCATCACCGTTGCCACGCCATCATGCTGACGGAACTCTTCCTCGTCCTCAACTGGATCAAGAGCACGAGCGACATCATCATGCTGAACGTGTGCTGAACACGGAGGTGGCATACATTCGGTACTTGGATCAGTTGGATCGTGAAGACATTCGACTACATCAACTGTGTTACTAAACACTTCCGCTTTTGGCCTACGAGGGTACGTGGACACACTCTCCCGTCTCGTTGCTATGCATCTCCTAGATAGATCTTGCATGATCGTATGATATTTTTTGAATTACTACGTTCCCCAATAGTGCAGCCGAGCCAGGTCTATGCGTAGATGTTATATGCACGAGTAGAACACAAAGAGTTGTGGGCGACAATAGTCATACTGCTTACCACCAACGTCTTACTTTGATTCGGCCGTATTGTTGGATGAAGCGGCCCGGACCGACATTACATGACCGCGTTCATGAGGCTGGTTCTACCAACGAGCTTTGCACATAGGTGGCTAGCGGGTGTCTGTTTCTCCAACTTTAGTTGAATCGAGTTTGACTACGGCCGGTCCTTGTTGAAGGTTAAACAACACACTTGATGAAAACTCATTGTGTTTTTGATGAGTAGGTAAGAACGGTTCTTGCTACAAGCCCGTAGCAGCCACGTAAAACTTGCAACAACAAAGTAGAGGACGTCTAACTTGTTTTTGCAGGGCTTGTTGTGATGTGATATGGTCAAGACGTGATGAGATATAAATTGTTGTATGAGATGATCATGTTTTGTAACAGAGTTATCAGCAACTGGCAGGAGCCATATAGTTGTCGCTTTATTGTATGAAACGCAATCGCCATGTAATTGCTTTAATTTATCACTAAGTGGTAGCGATAGTCGTAGTAGCAATAGTTGGCGAGATGACAATGATGCTACGATGGAGATCAAGGTGTCAAGCCGGTGACGATGGAGATCATGACGATGCTTCGGTGTTGGAGATCATGAGCAAAAGATGATGCTGGCCATATCATGTCACATATTTTGATTGCATATGATGTTTATCTTATATGGATCTTATTTTTCTTAGTACGACGGTAGCATTATAAGATGATCCCTTACTAAATTTCAAGGTATAAGTGTTCTCCCTGAGTATGCATCGTTGCTACAGTTCGTCGTGCCGAGACACCACGTGATGATTGGGTGTGATAAGCTCTACGTTCACATACAACGGATGCAAGCCAGTTTTGCACGTGTAGAATACTCGGGTTAAACTTGACGAGCCTAGCATATGCAGATATGGCCTCGGAACATTGAGACCGAAAGGTCGACGTGAATCATATAGTAGATATGATCAACATAGAGATGTTAACCATTGAAAACTACTCCATCTCACGTGATGATCGGACATGGTTTAGTTGATTTGGATCACGTGATCATTTAGATGACTAGAGGGATGTCTATCTAAGTGGGAGTTCTTAAGTAATATGATTAATTGAAGTTTAATTTATCATGAACTTAGTCCTGATAGTTTTTTGCATGTCTATGTTGTTTTAGATCAATGGCCCGTGCTACCGTTCCCTTGAATTTTAATGCGTTCCTAGAGAAAGCTAAGTTGAAAGATGATGGTAGCAATTACACAGACTGGGTCCATAACTTGAGGATTATCCTCATTGCTACACAAAATAATTATGTCCTAGAAGCACTGCTATGTGCAAGGCCTGCTGCAGGAGCAACTGCGGACATTATGAACGTCTGGCAGAGCAAAGCTGATGACTACTCGGTAGTTCAGTGTGCCATGCTTTACGGTTTAGAATCGAGACTCCAAAGATATTTTGAACGTCATGGAGCATATGAGATGTTCCAAGAGTTGAAGTTAATATTTAAATCAAATGCCCGAGTTGAGAGATATGAAGTCTCCAACAAGTTCTATAGCTGCAAAAGGGAGGAGAATAGTTCTGTCAGTGAACACATACACAGAATGTCTGGGTACCATAACCACTTGACTCTGCTGGGAGTTAATCTTCCTGATGATAGTGTCATTGACAGAGTTCTTCAATCACTACTACCAAGCTATAAAGGCTTCGTGATGGACTATAATATGCAAGGGATGATGAAAATGATTCCAGAGCTCTTCGCAATGCTAAAGGCTGTGGAGGTAGAAATCCAGAAGGAGCATCAAGTGTTGATGGTCAACAAGGCCACTAGTTTCAATAAAAAGGGCAAAGGGAAGAAGGGGAACTTCAAGAAGAATAGCAAGAAAGTTGCTACTCCCGGGAAGAATCCCAAGTCTGGACCGAAGCCTGAAACTGAGTGCTTCTACTGCAAAGGGACTGGTCACTGGAAGCGGAACTTCCCCAAGTATTTAGCGGATAAGAAGGATGGCAAAGTGAAAGGTATATTTCATATACATGTTATTGATGTGTACCTTACTAATGCTCGTAGTAGCGCCTGAGTATTTGATAACTGGTTCTGTTGCTCATATTTGTAACTCAAAACAGGTACCACGGATTAAACGAAGATTGGCTAAGGACAAGGTGACGATGCGCGTCGGAAATGGTTCCAAGGTCGATGTGATCACCGTCGGCATGCTACCTCTACATCTACCTTCGGGATTTGTTTTATACCTGAATAATTGTTATTGGTGACAGCGTTGAGCATGAACATTATATCTGGATCTTGTTTAATGCGAGACGGTTATTCATTTAAATCGGAGAATAATGGTTGTTCTATTTATATGAGTAATATCTTTTATGGTCATGCAACCCTTGTTGAGTGGCTATTTTTGTTGAATCTCGATCGTGGTGATACACATGTTCATAATATTGAGGCCAAAAGACGCAAAGTTGATAATCATAGTGCAACTTATTTGTCGCACTGCCGTTTAGGTCATATTGGTGCAAAGCGCATGAAGAAACTCCATGCTGATGGGATTTTGGAATCACTTGATTATGAATCACTTGGTGCTTGCGAACCATGCCTCATGGGCAAGATGACTAAAACTCCGTTCTCCGGAACAATGGAACAAGCTACTGACTTATTGGAAATAATACATACTGATGTATGCGGACCAATGAGTGTTGAGGCTCGTGGCGGGTATCATTATTTTCTGACCTTCAAAGATGATTTGAGCATATATGGGTATATCTACTTAATCAAACATAAGTCTGAAACATTTGAAAAGATCAAAGAATTTCAGAGTGAAGTGGAAAATCATCGTAACAAGAGAATAAAGATTCTATGATCTGATCGTGGAGGCGAATAGTTGAGTTACGAGTTTGGTCTTCATTTCAAACAATGTGGAATAGTTTCGCAACTCACGCCACCTGGAACACCACAGCGTAATGGTGTGTCCAAACATCGTAACCGTATTTTATTGGATATGGTGCGATCTATGATGTCTCTTACTGATTTACCGCTATCATTTTGGGGTTATGCTTTAGAGACGGCTGCATTCACGTTAAATAGGGCACCATCAAAATCCGTTGAGACGACACCATCTGAACTGTGGATGGCTAGAAAGTTAAGCCGTCGTTTCTTAAAATTTGGGGTTGCGACACTTATGTCAAAAGCTTCAGCCTGATAAGGTCGAACCCAAATTGGAGAAGTGCGTCTTCATAGGATATGCAAAGGAAACAATTGGGTACACCTTCCATCACAGATCCAAAGGCAAGAATTTGTTGCTGAGAATGGGTCCTTTCTAGAGAAGGAGTTTCTCCCGAAAGAAGTGAGTGGGAGGAAAGTAGAACTTGATGAGGTAATAGTACCTCTCCCGAGCTGGAAAGTAGTTCATCACAGAAATCAATTCCGGTGATTTCTACACCAATTACTGAGGAAGCTAATGATGATGATCGTGAAACTTCAGATCAAGTTACTACTGAACCCCGTAGGTCATCTAGGGCACGGTCCGCACAAGAGTGGTACCATAATCCTATTCTGGAAGTCATGTTACTAAATCATGGCGAACCTATGAACTATTAGGAACCGATGATGAGCCCAGATTTCGCAAAATGGCTTGAGGCCATGAATTCTGAGATGGGATCCATGTATGAGAACAAAGTGTGGACTTTGGTGGACTTGCCCATTGAGCAGCAAGCGATAGAAAATAAATGGATCTTCAAGAAGAAGACTGACACTGACGGTAATGTTACTGTCTACAAAGATCGACTTGTTGTGAAAGGTTTTCGACAAGTTCAAGGAGTTGACTACGATGAGAACTTCTCACCTGTAGCGATGCTTAAGTCTGTCCAAATCATGTTAGCAATTGCCGCTTTTTATGATTATGAAATTTGGCAAATGGATGTCAAAACTGCATTCCTTAATGGATTTCTTAAAGAAGAGTTGTATATGATGCAACCAGAAGGTTTTGTCGATCCAAAGGGTGCTAACAAAGTGCGCAAGCTCCAGCGATCCATTTATGGACTGGTGCAAGCCTCTCAGAGTTGGAATATACGCTTTGATAGTGTGATCAAAGCATATGGTTTTATACAGACTTTTGGAGAAGCCTATATTTACAAGAAAGTGAGTGGGAGCTCTGTAGCATTTCTAATATTATATGTGGATGACATATTGTTGATTGGAAATGACACAGAATTTCTGGATAGCATAAAATGATACTTGAATAAGAATTTTTCAATGAAAGACCTCGGTGAAGCTGCTTACATATTGGGTACCAAGATCTATAGAGATAGATCAAGACGCTTAATTGGACTTTCACAAAGAACATACCTTGATAAAGTTTTGAAGAAGTTCAAAATGGATCAGTCAAAGAAAGGGTTCTTGCCTGTGTTACAAGGTGTGAAGTTGAGTTAGACTCAATGCCCGACCACTGCAGAAGATAGAGAGAAAATGAAAGTCATTCCCTATGCTTCAGCCATAGGTTCTATCATGTATGCAATGTTGTGTACCAGACCTGATGTGTGCCTTGCTATAAGTATAGCAGGGAGGTACCAAAGTTATCCAGGAGTGGAGCACTGGACAACAGTCAAGAACATCCTAAAATACCTGAAAAGGACTAAGTATATATTTCTCGTTTATGGAGGTGAAAAATAGCTCGCCGTAAATGGTTATGTCGATGTAAGCTTTGACACTGATACAGATGACTCTAAGCCACAATCCGGATACGTATTTATATTGAATGGTGGAGCTGTCAGTTGGTGCAGTTTCAAGCAGAGCATCATGGCGGGATCTACGTGTGAAGCGGAGTACATAGCCGCTTCAGAAGCAGCAAATCGAGGACACTGGATGAAGGAGTTCATATTCGATCTAGGTGTAATACCTAGTGCATTGGGTCCAATAAAAATATTTTGTGACAATACTGGTGCAATTGCCTTGGCAAAGGAATCCAGATTTCACAAGAGAACCAAACACATCAAGAGATGCTTCAATTCCATCCGGTATCAAGTCGCGGAGGGAGACATAGAGATTAGCAAGATACATAGGGATCTGAATGTTGCAAAACATAATCAGCACCAATACTCCATGGGTGTTAGAATCATTACTTTGTAATCTAGATTATTGACTCTAGTGCAAGTGGGAGACTGAAGGAAATATGCCCTAGAGGCAATAATAAAGTTGTTATTTATATTTCACTATATCATGATAAATGTTTATTATTCATGCTAGAATTGTATTAACCGGAAACTTAGTACATGTGTGAATACATAGACAATACATAGTGTCCCTAGTATGCCTCTAGTTGACTAGCTCGTTAATCAAAGATGGTTATGTTTCCTAACCATAGACATGTGTCGTCATTTGATGAACGGGATCACATCATTAGGAGAATGATGTGATGGACAAGACCCATCCGTTAGCTTAGCATTATGATCGTTACAGTTTCATTGCTACTGCTTTCTTCATGACTTACACATGTTCCCTAGACTATGAGATTATGCAACTCCCGAATACCGAAGGAACACCTTGTGTGCTATCAAATGTCACAACGTAACTGGGTGATTATAAATATGCTCTACAGGTGTCTCTAAAGGTGTTTTTTGGGTTGGCATAGATCAAGATTAGGATTTGTCACTCCGTGTTTCGGAGAGGTATCTCTGGGCGCTCTCGGTAATGCTCATCACTATAAGCCTTGCAAGCAATGTCACTAATGAGTTAGTTGCGGGATGAAGCTTTACAGAATGAGTAAAGAGAGTTGCCGGTAAAGAGATTGAACTAGGTATAATGATATCGATGATCGAATCTCGGGCAAGTAGCATACCGATGACAAAGGGAACAACGTATGTTGTTGTGCGGTTTGACTGATAAAGATCTTCGTAGAATATGTAGGAACAAATATGAGCATCCAGGTTGCGCTATTGTTTATTGATCGGATATGTGTCTCGATCATGTCTACATAGTTCTCGAACCCGTAGGGTCCCCATGCTTAACGTTCGATGACATTTTATATTATGAGTTATGTGATTTGATGACCGAAGTTTGTTCGGACTCCCGGATGAGATCACGGACATGACGAGGAGTCTCGAAATGGTTGAGACATAAAGATTGTTGGAAATATGCCGTAGAGGCAATAATAAATTATTTATTATTATATTTCCTTGTTCATGATAATCGTTTATTATCCATGCTAGAATTGTATTGATAGGAAACTTAGATACATGTGTGGATACATAGACAACACCATGTCCCTAGTAAGCCTCTAGTTGACTAGCTCGTTGATCAATAGATGGTTACAGTTTCCTGACCATGGACATTGGATGTCGTTGATAACGAGATCACATCATTAGGAGAATGATGTGATGGACAAGACCCAATCCTAAGCCAAGCACAAGATCATGTAGTTCATATGCTAAAGCTTTTCTAATGTCAAGTATCTTTTCCTTAGACCATGAGATTGTGCAACTCCCAGATACCGTAGGAATGCTTTGGGTGTACCAAACGTCACAACGTAACTGGGTGGCTATAAAGGTGCATTACAGGTATCTCCGAAAGTGTCTGTTGGGTTGGCACGAATCGAGACTGGGATTTGTCACTCCGTGTAAACGGAGAGGTATCTCTGGGCCCACTCGGTAGGACATCATCATAATGTGCACAATGTGACCAAGGGGTTGATCACGGGATGATGTGTTACGGAATGAGTAAAGAGACTTGCCGGTAACGAGATTGAACAAGGTATCGGGATACCGACGATCGAATCTCGGGAAAGTATCGTACCGATAGACAAAGGGAATTGTATACGGGATTGATTGAGTCCTTGACATCGTGGTTCATCCGATGAGATCATCGTGGAACATGTGGGAGCCAACATGGGTATCCAGATCCCGCTGTTGGTTATTGACCGGAGAACGTCTCGGTCATGTCTACATGTCTCCCGAACCCGTAGGGTCTACACACTTAAGGTTCGATGATGCTAGGGTTATAAAGGAAGTTTGTATGTGGTTACCGAATGTTGTTCGGAGTCCCGGATGAGATCCCGGATGTCACGAGGAGTTCCGGAATGGTCCGGAGGTAAAGATTTATATATAGGAAGTCCTGTTTCGGCCATCGGGATAAGTTTCGGGGTCATCGGTATTGTACCGGGACCACCGGAAGGGTCCCGGGGGCCCACCGGGTGGGGCCACCTGCCCCGGGGGGCCACATGGGCTGTAGGGGGTGCGCCTTGGCCTACATGGGCCAAGGGCACCAGCCCCAAGAGGCCCATGCGCCTAGGGAACCCTAAAAGGAAGAGTCCCAGAAGGGGAAGACACCTCCTAGGTGCCTTGGGGGGGACGGACTCCTCCCCTGGCCGCCGCCCCCTAGGAGATTGGATCTCCTAGGGCTGGCGCACCCCCCCCCCCTTGGGATCCCTATATATAGTGGGGGTAGAGGGCCTCTTGAGACACACCTTTTGCCTTTGGTGCAGCCCCTCCCTCTCTCCCAAGTGCTTCTCCTCTTCTACGGTGCTTGGCGAAGCCCTGCAGGATTGCCACGCTCCTCCACCACCACCACGCCGTTGTGCTGCTGCTGGATGGAGTCTTCCTCAACCTCTCCCTCTCTCCTTGCTGGATCAAGGCATGGGAGACGTCACCGGGCTGTACGTGTGTTGAACGCGGAGGTGCCGTCTGTTCGGCACTAGGATCATCGGTGATTTGAATCACGACGAGTACGACTCCATCAACCCCGTTCACTTGAACGCTTCCGCTTAGCGATCTACAAGGGTATGTAGATGCACTCTCCTTCCCCTCGTTGCTGGTTTCTCCATAGATAGATCTTGGTGACACGTAGGAAAATTTTGAATTATTGCTACGTTCCCCAACAATGGCATCATGAGCTAGGTCTATGCGTAGTTTCTATGCACGAGTAGAACACAAAGTAGTTGTGGGCGTTGATTTTGTTCAATGTGCTTGCCGTTACTAGTCTTATCTTGATTCGGCGGCATCGTGGGATGAAGCGGCCCGGACCAACCTTACACGTACTCTTACGTGAGACCGGTTCCACCGACAAACATGCACTAGTTGCATAAGGTGGCTGGCGGGTGTCTGTCTCTCCCACTTTAGTCGGATCAGATTCGATGAAAAGGGTCCTTATGAAGGGTAAATAGCAATTGGCATATCACGTTGTGGTCTTTGCGTAGGTAAGAAACGTTCTTGCTAGTAACCCATAGCACCCACGTAAAACATGCAAACAACAATTAGAGGACGTCTAACTTGTTTTTGCAGGGTATGCTTTGTGATGTGATATGGCCAAGAAGAATGTGATGAATGATATGTGATGTATGAGATTGATCATGTTCTTGTAATAGGAATCACGACTTGCATGTCGATGAGTATGACAACCGGCAGGAGCCATAGGAGTTGTCTTAATTTATTTATGACCTGCGTGTCAACATAAACGTCATGTAATTACTTTACTTTATTGCTAACCGTTAGCCATAGTAGTAGAAGTAATAGTTGGCGAGACAACTTCATGAAGACACGATGATGGAGATCATGATGATGGAGATCATGGTGTCATGCCGGTGACGATGATGATCATGGAGCCCCGAAGATGGAGATCAAAAGGAGCAAAATGATATTGGCCATATCATGTCACTATTTGATTGCATGTGATGTTTATCATGTTTATGCATCTTGTTTACTTAGAATGACGGTAGTAAATAAGATGATCCCTTACAACAATTTCAAGAAGTGTTCTCCCCTAACTGTGCACCGTTGCTAAAGTTCGTCGCTTCTAAGCACCACGTGATGATCGGGTGTGATGGATTCTTACGTTCACATACAATGGGTGTAAGACAGATTTACACACGCAAAACACTTAGGGTTAACTTGACGAGCCTAGCATGTGCATAGACATGGCCTCGGAACACAGAAGACCGAAAGGTCGAGCATGAGTCGTATGGTAGATACGATCAACATGAAGATGTTCATCGACGTTGACTAGTCCGTCTCACGTGATGATCGGACATGGCCTAGTTGACTCGGATCATGTAATCACTTAGATGACTAGAGGGATGTCTATCTGAGTGGGAGTTCATAAGATGAACTTAATTATTCTGAACATAGTCAAAAGGATTTTGCAAATTATGTCGTAGCTCACGCTATAGTTCTACTGTTTAGATATGTTTCTAGAGAAAATTTAGTTGAAAGTTGATAGTAGCAATTATGCGGACTAGGTCCGTAAACTGAGGATTGTCCTCATTGCTTCATAGAAGGCTTATGTCCTTAATGCACCGCTCAGTGTGCTGAACCTCGAACGTTGTCTGTGGATGTTGCGAACATCTGACATACACATTTTGATAACTACATGATAGTTCAGTGCGTAATGCTAAATGGTTTAGAATTGAGGCACCAAAGACATTTTGAAACGTCGCGAAACATATGAGATGTTTCGAGGGCTGAAATTGGGATTTCAGGCTCGTGCCCATGTCAAGAGGTATAAGACCTCCGACGATTTTCTTAGCCTGCAAACTAAGGAGAAAAGCTCAATTGTTGTGCTTGTGCTCAGATTGTCTGAGTACAACAATCGCTTGAATCGAGTGGGAGTTGATCTTCCAGATGAAATAGTGATGGTTCTCCGAAGTCATTACCACCAAGCTGCTAGAGCTTCGTGATGAACTATGATATATCAGGGACATATATGATGATCCTTGAGATATTCGCGATGTTTGACACCACAAAAGTAGAAATCAAGAAGGAGCATCAATTGTTGATGGTTGGTGAAACCACTAGTTTCAAGAAGGGCAAGGGCAGGAAGGGATACTTCATGAAACGGCAATTCAGATGCTGCTCTAGTGAAGAAACCCGAGGTTGAACCCAAACCCGAGACTGAGTGCTTCTATAATAAAGGGGAACAGCCACTGGAGCAGAATTACCCTAGATACTTGGTAGATAAGAAGGCTGGCAAGGTCGATAGAAGTATATTGGATATACATTATGTTGATGTGTACTTTACTAGTACTCCTAGTAGCACCAGGGTATTAGATACCGGTTCGGTTGCTAAGTGTTAGTAACTCGAAATAAAAGCTACGGAATAAAACGGAGACTAGCTAAAGGTGAGCTGACGATATGTGTTGGAAGTGTTTCCAATGTTGATATGATCAATCATCTCAAGCTACCTCTACCATCGAGATTGGTGTTTGCGTTGAGCATAGACATGATTGGATTATGTCTATCGCAATGCGGTTATTCATTTAAGGAGAATAATGGTTACTCTGTTTATTTGAATAATACCTTCAATGGCCTTACACCTAAAATGAATGGTTTATTGAATCTCGATCGTAGTGATACACATGTTCATGCCAAAAGATATAGGATAGTAATGATAGTACCACCTACTTGTGGCACTGCCACGTAAGTCATATCGGTATAAAACGCATGAAGAAGCTCCATGTTGATGGATCTTTGGGCTCACTCGTTTTTGAAAAGTTTGAGACATGCGAACCATGTCTATTGGTGTATATGCATGAAACTCCATGCAAATGGACCGTTTGAACTCACTTGATCTTGAATCACTTGAGACATGCAAATCATACCACATGGGCAAGATGACTGAAAGCCTCGTTTTCAGTAAAATGGAACTAGAAAGCAACTTGTTGGAAGTAACACATTTTGATGTGTGCAGTCCAATGAGTGCTGAGGCATGTAGTGGATATCGTTATGTTCTTACTTCACAGATGATTTGAGTAGATGTTGAGTATATTTACTTGATGAATCACGAGTCTGAATTATTGAAAGGTTCAAGTAATTTCAGGGTGAAGTTGAAAGATCGTCGCGACAAGAGGATAAAATATCTATGATATGATCATAGAGATGAATATCTGAATTACGAGTTTGGCACAGAATTAAGACATTGTGGAAATTGTTTCACAAATAATACAGCTTGGAACACCATAGTGTGATGGTGTGTCCGAACATCATAACTGCACCCTATTGGATATGATGCATACCATGATGTCTCTTGTCGAATTACCACGACAGTTTATGGGTTAGGCATTAGAGACAACCACATTCACTTTAAATAGGGCACCACGTAATTCCGATGAGATGACACCGTATGAACTATGGTTTAGAGAAACCTAAGATGCCATTTCTTAAAAGTTTGGGGCTGTGACGCTTATGTGGAGAAGTTTCAGGCTGATAAGCTCGAACCCAAAGCGGATAAATGCATCTTCATAGGACACCCAAAACAGTTGGGTATACTTCCTGTCTCAGATTCGAAAGCAATAAGGGATTGTTTCTAGAATCGGGTCCTTTCTCGAGAAAAAGTTTCTCTCGAAAGAATTGAGTGGGAGGATGGTGGAGACTTGATGAGGTTATTGAACCGTCTCTTCAACTAGTGTGTGACAGGGCACAGGGAGTTGTTCCTGTGGCACCTACACCAATTGAAGTGGAAGCTTATGATAGTGATCATGAAACTTCGGATCAAGTCACTACCGTACCTCGTAGGACGACAAGGACGCATATTACTTCAGAGTGGTACAGTAATCCTGTCTTGGAAGTCATGTTGCTAGACAACAATGAACCTACGAGCTATGGAGAAGCGATGGTGGGCCCGGATTCCGACGAATGGCTCAAAGCCATATAATCCGAGAAAGGATCCATATATGAAAACAAAGTGTAAACTTTGGAAGAACTACTTGATGGTCGTAAGGCTGTTAGGTACATATGGATTTTAAAAGGAAGACGGACAATGATGGTAAGTATCACCATTAAGAAAGCTCGACTTGTCGTTAAGATGTTTTCCGACAAGTTCAAGGAGTTGACTACGATGAGACTTTCTCACTCGTAGCGATGCTAAGAGTCTGTTGGAATTATATTAGCAGTCACTGCATTATTTATGAAATCTTGCAGATAGGATGTCAAAACATTGTTTCCTCGACGTTTTTCTTGAGGAAAGGTTGTATGTGATACAACCGGAAGGTTTTGTCAATCCTGAAAGATGCTAATAAGTATGCAAAGCTCCAGTAATCCTTCTAAGGACTGGAGTAAGCATCTCGGAGTTGGAATGTACGCTTTGATGAGATGATCAAAGATTTTGGGTTTATACAAAGTTCATGAGAAACTTGTATTTCCAAATAAGTGAGTGGGAGCACTATAAAATTTCCGATGAGTATGTGTTGTTAACATGTTGTTGATCGGAAATGATGTAGAATTTCTAGAAAGCATGCAGAGCTATTTGAAAAGTGTCTTTTAATGGAAAGCCTGGATTAAGCTACTTGAACGTTGAGCATCAAGATCTATAAGGATAGATCAAAACGCTTAATGGTACTTTCAAATGAGCACATACCTTGACATGATCTTGAAGGTGTTCAAGATGGATCAGTCAAAGAAGGAGTTCTTGCCTGAGTTGTAAGGTATGAAGTTAAGACTTAAAGCTCGACCACGGCAGAATAGAGAGAAAGGACGAAGGTCGTCCCCTATGCTTAAGACATAGGCTCTATAGTATGCTATGCAGTGTACCGCACCTGAAGTGTGCCTTGCCATGAGTCAGTCAAGGGGTACAAGAGTGATCCAAGAATGGATCACAGGACAACGGTCAAAGTTATCCTTAGTAACTAGTGGACTAAGGAATTTTCTCGATTATGGAGGTGGTAAAAGAGTTCGTCGTAAAGGGTTACGTCGATGCAAGCTTAACACCTATCCGGATAGCTCTGAGTAGAGATATCGGATACGTATAATGGAGCAACAATTTAGAATAGCTCCAAGTAGAACAGTTATTTGGAATAGCTCCAAATAGAACGTGGTAGCTACATCTAGGAGATGACATAGAGATTTGTAAAGCACACACGGATCTGAAAGGTTCAGACCCGTTGACTATAACCTCTCTCACAAGCATAACATGATCAAACCCAGAACTCATCGAGTGTTAATCACATGGTAAATGTGGACTAGATTATTGACTCTAGTAAACTCTTTGGGTGTTAGTCACATGAGGATGTGACCTTGAGTGTTAATCACATATCGATGTGAACTAGATTATTGACTCTAGTGCAAGTGGGAGACTGTTGGAAATATGCCCTAGAGGCAATAATAAATTAGTTATTATTATATTTCCTTGTTCATGATAATCGTTTATTATCCATGCTAGAATTGTATTGATAGGAAACTCAGATACATGTGTGGATACATAGACAACACCATGTCCCTAGTAAGCCTCTAGTTGACTAGCTCGTTGATCAATAGATGGTTACCGTTTCCTGACCATGGACATTGGATGTCGTTGATAACGGGATCACATCATTAGGAGAATGATGTGATGGACAAGACCCAATCCTAAGCCTAGCACAAGATCATGTAGTTCGTATGCTAAAGCTTTTCTAATGTCAAGTATCTTTTCCTTAGACCATGAGATTGTGCAACTCCCGGATACCGTAGGAATGCTTTGGCTGTACCAAACGTCACAACGTAACTGGGTGGCTATAAAGGTGCATTACAGGTATCTCCGAAAGTGTCTGTTGGGTTGGCACGAATCGAGACTGGGATTTGTCACTCCGTGTAAACGGAGAGGTATCTCTGGGCCCACTCGGTAGGACATCATCATAATGTGCACAATGTGACCAAGGGGTTGATCACGGGATGATGTGTTACGGAACGAGTAAAGAGACTTGCCGGTAACGAGATTGCACAAGGTATCGGGATACCGACGATCGAATCTCGGGAAAGTATCATACCGATAGACAAAGGGAATTGTATACGGGATTGATTGAGTCCTTGACATCGTGGTTCATCCGATGAGATCATCGTGGAACATGTGGGAGCCAACATGGGTATCCAGATCCCGCTGTTGGTTATTGACCGGAGAACGTCTCGGTCATGTCTACATGTCTCCCGAACCCGTAGGGTCTACACACTTAAGGTTCGATGACGCTAGGGTTATAAAGGAAGTTTGTATGTGGTTACCGAATGTTGTTCGGAGTCCCAGATGAGATCCCGGACGTCACGAGGAGTTCCGGAATGGTCCGGAGGTAAAGATTTATATATAGGAAGTCCTGTTTCGGCCATCGGGACAAGTTTCGGGGTCATCGGTATTGTACCGGGACCACCGGAAGGGTCCCGGGGGCCCACCGGGTGGGGCCACCTGCCCCGGGGGGCCACATGGGCTGTAGGGGGTGCGCCTTGGCCTACATGGGCCAAGGGCACCAGCCCCAAGAGGCCCATGTGCCTAGGGAACCCTAAAAGGAAGAGTCCCAGAAGGGGAAGGCACCTCCTAGGTGCCTTGGGGGGGATGGACTCCTCCCCTGGCCGCCGCCCCCTAGGAGATTGGATCTCCTAGGGCTGGCGCACCCCCCCCTTGGGATCCCTATATATAGTGGGGGTAGAGGGCCTCTTGAGACACACCTTTTGCCTTTGGTGCAGCCCCTCCCTCTCTCCCAAGTTCTTCTCCTCTTCTGCGGTGCTTGGCGAAGCCCTGCAGGATTGCCACGCTCCTCCACCACCACCACGCCGTTGTGCTGCTGCTGGATGGAGTCTTCCTCAACCTCTCCCTCTCTCTCCTTGATGGATCAAGGCATGGGAGACGTCACCGGGCTGTACGTGTGTTGAACGCGGAGGTGCCGTCTGTTCGGCACTAGGATCATCGGTGATTTGAATCACGACGAGTACGACTCCATCAACCCCGTTCACTTGAACGCTTCCGCTTAGCGATCTACAAGGGTATGTAGATGCACTCTCCTTCCCCTCGTTGCTGGTTTCTCCATAGATAGATCTTGGTGACACGTAGGAAAATTTTGAATTATTGCTACGTTCCCCAACAAAGATTTATATATTGGAAGGTTATATTCAGACACCAGAATGGTTCCGAAGTGATTCGGGTATTTTTCGGAGTACTAGGAGGTTACCGGAACCCCCCGGTAGAGTATTGGGCCTTGATGGTCCTTAGTGGGAAGAGGAGGCCGGTGGCCAGGAGGTGGCGCGCGCCCCCCCTAGCCAAACCGAATTGGACTAGGGGAGGGGGCGCCCCCCTTTCCTTCTCCCTCTCTCTTTCCCTTCCCCCTTCTCCTACTCCTAAAAGGAAGGGGGACACCTACTAGGACCCCCCTTTGGCGCAACCCTCTAGGCCGGCCGCCTCCTCCCTCCCTCCTTTATATACGGGAGCAGGGGCACCCCAAAGGACAACAAACACCTCGGTCATATCATCGTAGTGCTTAGGCGAAGCCCCGCGCCGATAACATAATCCCACCATCGCCACACCGTCATGCTGACGGAACTCTCCCTCGTCCTCAACTGGATCAAGAGCACGAGGGACATCATCATGCTGAATGTGTGCTGAACACGGAGGTACCGTATGTTCGGTACTTGGATCGGTTGGATCGTGAAGACGTTCGACTACATCAATCGCGTTACTAAACGCTTCCGCTTTCGGCCTACAAGGATACATGGACACACTCGCCCATCTCGGTTCTATGCATCTCCTAGATAAATGTTGCATGATCCTAGGTTTTTTTTTGAATTACTACGTTCCCCAACATGTCGCTATGTCCGGGAAATACTCGGGCCCGAGTGGGAGGAAGTTGATCTTGCCAGCGATGCAGACTGGGAGGCAAAGACGCCTTTCTGGCTGGACTTTGTTGTGCTTTCTTGGACCTTATGGATGACACATGATTGTTTGAGAAAATCAAATCTTTGTTGGATTGATGGTTACAGGCGCTACTTATACTATCTAGAGAGACACGAGCGCAGGAAGGCATCGATTCCAGAATGCAAGAGCGAGAGGCGTCTGTGCGGGTCAAACCGCACGATGGTTTGGGCAAGGGGAGATTTTCTCCTAATTACAAATTGTAATTAATTCTAACACTCCCCCTAATCTATGCTTGGCCATGTATAATCATCTTCACGATTATCCGGAAGCTCTATCATCTCAAACGGATTTTCCTCCAAAAGTCCTTCATAAATCTTTGTAAGATCCTGAAATATAAACTCACAAAGAAATAGCATAATGTGATGTCTTTAAATAAGGATATCTCAAGAGGAGACTCCCTCTGATGCTTGCAAGTCCCTAAGTCGTCGCATACCAATTCCATGAACATATTTCTGGAATGTAGAATTTGGTAGAGACTTGGTGAATAAATCAACAAGGTTGTCGCATGATTTGACTTGCAAGATGTTTATTTCACCGCTTTGTTGAAGACCATGGGGAAAACCCACTTAGGAGAAACATGCTTAGTGATATTACTCTTGATGTATCCTGTTTGCATCTGTGCAACACATGCCGCATTATCTTCATAGATAATGGTGGGTGATTCTATCAAACCAATTCCACATGACTATTGTATGTGGTTTATTATTCTGCGAAGCCATACACATTCCCATGTTGCTTCAAACAATGAATTTATTTCAGTATGATTGGTAGATGTTGCCACCAGAGTCTGTTTCAAAGACTTCCATGATATAGCAGTGCCGCCATGTAGGAACACGAAACCAGTCTGCGATATGGCATTATGGGGATCAGATAAATAGTTGGCATCTGCATATCCAATCATATCAGAGTCTTGATTTCTCTGGAACTGGAAAAATAGGCCAAGATCCTTTGTGACTTAGAGATATCGAAAGATATTCTTCACTCCAGACCAATGACAGTTGGTGGGAGCCGCGCTATGTCTAGCAAGTAGATTCACCGCAAATGCAATATCAGGTCTTGTGCAATTTGCAAGATACATAAGGGCTCCAACGGCACTGAGGTGTAGAACATCAGGTCTCAACACCTCTTCTCCATCATCCCTTGGTCTGAACAGATATTTCCCCACGCCCAAAGATCGAACCACCATGGGAGTTTTAGATGGATATGATTTGTTCATATTGAATTTATCCAATATTTTCTGGATATTGGCAGCTTGGTGTACCATGATTCCTGAGGGAAGGTGCTCAAGTTGAATACCTAATCAAAATTTGGTTTTACCCAAATCCTTCATCTCAAATTCCATCTTTAGGTGATTGCATGCTTCATCAACGTCTCGTGTGTTGCCAATGATGTTGAGATCATCAACGTACACTGTCGTGGAAATATCACGTCAGATGTCCTAGCAGAAGGACTTAGTCATGGAGCCATCGCAAGGAGATTAGCCTGAAGGGGTTAAACCGGACAAGGGACACGAGAGTTTTATACTAGTTCGGCCCCTTACGATGAAGGTAAAAGCCTACGTCTAGTTGTGATGGGATTATTGGGGTTTCGATGACCAGGGAGCAAATATGCTTTGCCTGGGTCTCGAGTTGTTGTTTCTTGTTCCTGAACCGCCGCCGGGTCGTCCCTTTATATACACAGGTTTACGCCTGGCCGGTTTACAGAGTTCCGAGGCCGGCTCATACAAGTGTCCGGCTCGGTCTCTCCCTTTCCCTAACTTACAATACAAGTTATACAACTATGGCGGTTTACCACTATGGGCCCTAATCAGCCTCTGGGCTCTGGGCCTCTAAGCCTTATCAGTAAAGCGCCATCTTCTTTGTCTTCATGGGCTTCAGTATAGTTGAGCGTGAACCGGCCCCTCCTGGGCGGTTTACACTCAGTAGTTATATCCTCAACATTAGGCCCCAGATTGATTTGAACCTGTTCATGTCAATCTTCAATACTTAGAAAAGTTCCGTGAACATCTTCTAATGATTCTTCGTAAACCGCCATGTTGTCTTCTCCCTGTAAACTTTGGTAAACCGCCATGACGTCATCTTCTGAACGCTGCAGTGAATTGTTATGACGTCATCTTTGTATAAAAAGATAATAAAGATTCTCTTCATTAATTAATTCCCGAAGATCGAGGCAATAGCTGCGCCCCTTTTGCCGCTTTAGGCCCCTCGATTCTCGTGCCTGCCGCTTATCCCCTTTCCTTTATAAATAAGACCGGGGGTCTTTCCATTTTCCCCCTTTCCTCTTCGCATCGTCTTCTTCCTTGTGACCCCGAAGCACTCAAGCATCGCCGCCGCCGTCGACCCTACACCCTGCACCGACTAGGCCGCTGCATCAACCTGTTTGTACCAGAGATCTTCGACACTCCTCCGCTACTGCGTGGCCCTGGTAAATATTCCCTTCCTTCACTTATTAAATCTGCATTAGGGTTTCGAAGTTTCTTCAGTGTCCGTCTGTGTTCATCAGCATTTATCTGCTTTTCCTTTAGCATCTTACTGAATCTAGCTAAGCCTGACAGTCTCCTTTTGCGGTTGGATCCGTAGTTCTAATCTGTTGTACTTCGGCATCTTGCTGCTCCTGGATAAATCCTCATCTGAACCTTCTCTGTTCCGCTTGACGCCATTGTAGGGCTCAGAAAAAATTCTTTACTGAACCACGGTAGATCCAAAATTATATCACCATCTTGTGAAACTTGTTTCTGTAACACTTAATAGATTTCAGATCTGCTTCCTTCGTTAAAGGTGGTTTAATCTTTAGTAGTTGATAATCCGCCAGATATCATTAGCCCTCACTTAAACCGCCATCTTGACTTGCGTAGTAGTTTCCGGTTTACCTTACATATATGCCCTGATTAAATTCCCCGGTTTAACACCGGTTAATCCATATCAACCTTGAATCTTAAACCAGCCTTCACATTTCTTTTACAGTTTGTTTTCCAAAATGACCAACAATTCGCCGCTTGCAACTGGGTTCCTTCTCGGATCACAGAAACACAACTCAATGGATATGTTCTGACTGGCGCTTTGGCCAAGAAAAATGTCCTTCATTGGCGAGTCCCTGGCCCTGAATGCCCTCCTGAACCTCAAGATGGAGAAGTGATTGTGTTCATGCAGCATCTAGACCAGGGATTTAGCCCTCCCGGATCAAAGTTTTTACCGGATGTACTTGCTAGCTTCCAACTCCATCCACAAGATATTGGACCGAATTTTGTGTCCAACATATGTAATTTCCAAGTATTCTGTGAAGTTTACCTTCAAGAAGAACCATCTGTTGAGCTCTTCCGGGACTTTTTCCATCTAAACCACCGAACTGAATTATCTGACGATCCCAACACTGAACTTGGTGGAGTGTCGATCCAGAAGAGGAAAGAAGTTGATTTCCCTCATGCCAAACATCACAGTCACCCCAAAGACTGGAGCCAAACATGGTTTTATTGTCAGAACACTACTCCTACTGAAGAAAATCCTTTGACGGGTTACCGTGCTCACCGGCTCAGCAATGGCCATCCACTGCCTCATCGGCTCACTGCCAAAGAACAACAGACTTACGCACCTCAACTTGCCAAGCTCCGGGCCTTCCTAGCAAACGGCTTAACCGGCATTGACCTCGTTCGTTGCTGGGTTTCATGGGGTATCCTACCTTTAAGCCGCCGCTCCGGGTTGATGCATGAGTATACCGGCAACATCAAGGATCCTCAACAATTTAATGAAATAGAAATGACTGATGATGAAGTCACTGAATCTGTGAAGAAGATGCTGGACGAACCGATCGCTGAATGTAGCAAAACTGGGCTGCGCCCTTTTTATGCCTCCAACAAACCGCCAGCGGTAAATTTTTAACCTTGTGCTTTTTGATCCGTCTCCGTTTTAACACTGCTATAATAATCCTTTGTTTAATTTTATAGGCCAAAGATTCCTTCTGGAAGAGGAAAGCTCAAGATAAACCGGCGAGGGTTCCTCGTGCCAAAAGCAAAGTCACAAAGAAACCAGCCAAGAAGAGAACCGCCGAGTCCTCTGATACGCCCGAAGATATTGAGGAATCGGAACAAGAGGTAGAACTTGACTCCCTTGGCTTATTTTTTGTACACCTTATTGACAATGACTATTACTAGGATGATGCGGAAGCCAGTCGTGCCGACCATGTAGAGGTAATCTCCCTTTCCTCCGATTCAAATCATGTGTCGGTTCAAAAACTTCGCCGTGCAGTTCAAAAAGTAAAATACTCTCACCCTCTTGCTCATTTGGATCCACAATTTTCTTTGAAGACACAGCAACATGAAGGTCGTCGCACAACCTAGCACAGTGGCCAGCAAGTCACTTCCTCCAGTTTACCAGACACTCCAAACCGGAAACGTCGTCCAGAGGTCTCTTCCTCTTTTAATAAACCTTATCCCTTGGCAGGTTGCTTCCGATACCCACTTAATCCGTCTGATTCGAATTATCAGGTGACTTCCAATTCTTCATCTGGCGACTCATCAACCACACAATTGCCTCCCCTCAAGACCGTCACTGGGTAAGTATATTGCCCTTCAGCTTTTTCCTTCATGCATCGGTTTACCATACTAACCTTTGTTTGATATTGTAGTGCCAAAGCCCGATTGAGCAAGAAAGCCAAAACCAGTACCCCCACTGATGAAGTTGAACCGGAGAGGACCCCAGAAGGCGCTGGTAGAGACACTGATATTGTCATGGATGATTCTGCCCCACAAGGTCCAAACACTGATGCTGATCCACCGGAAGCTGACCCGGCTACTCATGTTGATCCATCAAACCCGCATGCTACTCCTCCAAGTCCAGCTGCTGATCCGCCGAGCCCAGCTGCTGATCCGTTGAGCCTAGCCAGGGATATTGTCAATCTGCCGAGCCCGTCAAAAGGTGGCGATGACGATGTTATTATCACCGGTACTGGTCACGCCGACCCAGGCAATCCGGTTGCCTTATCAATGCATATTGCCAAGGAAGAATTTGTTGCTATGGGCAAGGGGAAAGAGAAAACAGATTTATCCAGCTATGTTAATCTTACTGCCCAGGAGCTCCATTCCGGATTCCTAAACCGCTTATACACAAGCCGAGATTATGAGCCCGGTTTGGTGAACATGATGAAGGAGCGCTATGAGGTAATCTTCCGAACACTTCAATCTCTCTTGTTCTGTATATCCACTTCCTTGTAGCCCCCAAGGGCCGGTTTGTCTGTTGAAGATAAACCGGGACTTCTTGGGATAAAGAACACTTCAACTGAGTAGCTCCCAAGGGCCGGTTTATCTTATCAATATGAACCGGGACTTTATGTTCCATACTGCATTTTGTCAATTCCCTTGCCTTTTTACTTTCTGATCAAATACACATTAGCCCCCAAGTGCCAAGCTTAATACTTGTATTGAGCCTTGGGACTTTAAATAATCAGCAGGAAAGAAGCAATCCGCATTAGCCCCCAAGTGCCAAGTGTATAACTGGTTATATGCGTGGGACTTTGAGAAAAATATTAACATCTTCATCATCTGACTATTGCAGGTTGACATAAACAACAATGGTTCCCATATTTCTGATCTTCAACAGAATATCAAGTCCCAGCAAGCAGAGACCTCCAAGGCCAAAGATGAACTAAAAGGAGCTTTGACAGCCATGGAACAACTGAAAGATGGTTTAAAGACTGAACGTGCCAACTGGGAAATTGAAAAGGCTGCTTTGTTGAAGTGGGCTGAAGTCGTCGAGGCAGCTCTTAAACCGGTGGCAGAAGAGCTAACCGGGTTGAAGCATCAAGTAAATTCTATGACGTCTGCGATATTTGGTAAGTACCTTGTGAAAAGAGCTTGATTAACCATCTCTAAAATATCCAGTTTAACATCAAATTCTTAAACCGTTACAGGTAGCCGTGTTGCTCATCTGGGCTCTGACATGCGGATGAAACTGAAGGCAGCATATACGTTGATAGAGCAACTGTATAGCGGTGCCCAACGAGTTATCTGCGCAGTCTCATACAACAAACTGGCACCAATGTTGATCAAGGATACACTAGCCAAATTGTCGATGACGCCGGCGCAGATAGAAGAAATGAAACGATCTGCTGCCAGGGCTAGCGCTTTGTTAGCACTGACTCGGGCCAAAGCGTGGATAGTTGATCTGGATCCGGTTGATATCACCAAGGGCTATCCAGGTGAACAAGAAAACGGGTCAGCATTTGATAATGAAGCCCTGAAAGCCCTGACAAAGGAGATGCGTCCGCTGTCAAGCCAATTGGCGGAAGAGGCTAACTTGTCTGTTCATCGGTCCTTCTATGATGAAAACAACCAACAGATTGACACTGCTGGGAAAGAAGTGCAAAATCTTATTTCGCTAATCTGTAAGCACACTTATGCCCCTGACGTTGAACCGTCCAATCTTATAAGTGAAGAGGCTATCTTTCAAGCTTTAACCCGGATTGACTGGACCACCGTTGACTTCCAGCCACCGGGTGGGGAGGAGGAGGTTGAACCGACGCCAGAAGATCCATCAACCTCACGTCAACCCGGCGATGAGTCTTAATCCGGCAACCGGGTTGATTTTCATAGATTGTGTTCTGTGTAAACAACAATCACTTATTTTGGGCCTTAAAGTGCCTTGTAATAGGCTAGGAGAAATATGTTGATTGTGTGCCATTGTGCAATGCTACTTGATACTGTAATCCGGCATGATGTTGCTATGCTTTGTTTTATTTGCCTTGGTATTCCGTATAAGTCCTGCTTTCTGCATGTTAAACACTTAAACATGTCCTGGCGGTTTACCGCCGGACAGGTTATGATACCCAATATAGGAACATAATCCTCATAATCAAGGTTATAAAGTAATAAAATATGAATCATATCATACCTGTGATATTAAATCACTGTTGTTGGTCCACCAACTCGTTTAGTAAGGGTGAAAACCCAAACTTTGGGTGTTGGAAGGTACCCACCACATTATGTTGGTGCGTAATAAGCCATACCGGGTATTGATAAACACCGGATGATCATTCTGGCGACTTATAGTCAATACCAGACTGGATTGAAAGATGCCGGTTCACCATTGATTATATGCTTAACAACGGATAACTGTAAGCCACACCGGGTTAAGAAACACCAAGTTGAAATGAAGACATATAGTCTGGTCGGGTCAAGAGATGCCAGTTTACCTTAAAAATTTATCAAACAGAAATAACACTTGCAAAAACAAAAGCAAATAAAACTTGTAGTCGAGGCTTTTCGAGGGCTGCCAGGCCCAAATTTGAGGCTTTTCGTGGGCTGCTAGGCCGCTGAGTTAAACCATTTGACAAAGCCTTTTAAGATGGGCCTCCAACTAACCAATCATCATTTTAACTTTGACAAGTTCAGGGTATCAATGAGAGTAACTTGTCAAACGTTCGGCGGGTCGTGCCAGGATTACCTGGATAGGAGTAGGTTACTTGATGAAGGCAGGTTAACCCGGGGTTTTAGGTGAATACACCAGGCTTCCAAGTTGTGGGTCGATACCCAATTACAAGGGTCCTTTCAAACTCTTTGTTACTCTACACAAAGAGCCCCCAAGTAACTTTGTGAGCTGTGCTCAATGGGTGCCTATGTTTGAGTCGTGCTTTTAGCAACAGAACTCTCTTTGGCCCCTTGGGTGTGAAGCTCCCAAGCTGTATGATGGCATGATAGCCGGTTTAATGGACAAAACGGGTCATCGCTTTGTAAGCAGAAGCCCCCTTGTAACCAAGAAATATTGGAAGAACGGCAGAGGCCCTGCTTGTAGCAAGGATGCCGGTTTATTATATTGAGCATAATATATACATTGTCAAAATATGTACATAGTGAGAGCCTATGGCTCAGGTGTAGTAAGGCCGTAGAAGAGCGATATTCCACGGCCGACGGGTCTCCTCCTCCGATTTGCTTGAGTCTTTGTGCTCGCGAACGTCGATGAGGTAGTATGATCCGTTGTGCAGATTCTTGCTGACCACAAAGGGTCCTTCCCAAGGTGGGGATAACTTGTGCATATCGGTCTGATCCTGGATAAGCCGGAGCACTAAGTCGCCTTCTTGAAAGGTTCTTGTCCTAACCCGGCGGCTGTGATAACGCCGCAGGTCTTGCTGATAAACCGCCGAACGAGCCAATGCCATGTCCTGTTTTTCATCTAACAGGTCCAGTGCTTCTTGACGTGCTTACTTGTTGTCCGCTTCAACATAATTGGCAACCCGAGGCGAGTCATGACGAATATCACTGGGAGTACCGCCTCTGCTCCGTAAACCATGAAGAAAGGCGTATAACCTGTAGATCGGTTTGGGGTGGTGTTTATGCTCCATAACACAAATGGTAGTTCTTCCACCCAACAACCCGGCGTCCGCTTCAAAGGGACCATAAGACGGGGCTTTATACCCTTTAAAATTTCCTGATTAGCTCGCTGAGCTTGACCATTAGATTGGGGGTGAGCCACAGACGCCACATCAAGCCGGATGTGCTCTCGTTGATAAAAATCCTCCATCTCACCTTTAGAGAGGTTGGTGCCATTATCTGTGATAATGCTGTGTGGAAAACCGAAATGGAAGATCACTTTTTTGATTAACTGAACCGCCGTGGCTGCATCACACTTGCTTACTGGCTCCGCTTCAACCCACTTAGTAAACTTGTCAACCGCCATCAACAGGTGGGTCTTCCTATCTTTGGATCGCTTAAAAGGCCCTACCATTTCAAGCCCCGAGGTAGAAAACGGCCAGGTGATAGGAATCATCCGTAACTCATGAGCCGGAAGATGAGCTCATTGTGAGAATTTCTGACAGCTGTCACACCGCCGTACCAAGTCCTCAGCATCAGCGTGAGCCGTCAGCCAATAGAAACCATGACGAAATGCTTTAGCCACCAAGGATTTTGAACCGGCGTGATGACCACAGTCTCCTTCGTGGATCTCACGTAAAATCTCACGGCCTTCTTCAGGAGAAACACAACGCTGAAACGCCCCTGAAATACTGCAATGATGTAACTCGCCATTGACAATTGTCATGGACTTGGATCGCCGGACTATCTGCCTGGTCAAAATTTCATCTTCTGGTAACTCGCCCCGGTTCAAATATGCCAAGTATGGAACCGTCCAATCCGGAATGATATGCAAAGCAGCCACCAACTGTGCCTTCGGATCAGTAATGGCGAGGTCCTCCTCCGTAGGCAGCTGAACCGACGGGTTGTGCAAGACATCCAAAATGGTATTGGGTGGCACCAGTTTACGCTGAGATCCTAGCCGGCTTAAAGCGTCAGCTGCCTCGTTTTTGCGCCGATCAATATGCTCCACTTGATATCCCTTAAAGTGACCAGCAACAATATCCACCTCTCGTCGGTAAGCTGCCATGAGTGGATCGCAAGTACCTGAAACTTGCTGGGCTACCAGGTCTGAGTCTCCAAAGCATCGTACGCGGCTTAAGTTCATCTCCTTAGCCACTCGAAGACCATGGAGTAAAGCTTCATACTCAGCTGCATTGTTAGTACAAGGGAACATTAAGCGAAGAACATAATGAATTTTATCACCTCGAGGGGAAGTAAGGACAACTCCAGCCCCCGAGCCCTCCAATTGCTTGGACCCGTCGAAGTGAATAGTCCAGTATGTATTGTTCGGTTTGTCCTCCGGTATCTGCAACTCTGTCCAATCATTGATGAAATCCACAAGGGCCTGGGATTTGATTGTTGTTCGAGGCATATACTTCAAACCGTGTGGTCCAAGCTCAATAGCCCACTTAGCAACCCGGCCAGTTGCTTCCCTGTTCTGGATTATATCCCCCAAAGGAGCAGAACTGACCACTGTGATGGGATGACCTTGAAAGTACTGTTAAAGCTTCCGACTTGCCATAAAAACCCCATACACCAGCTTCTGCCAATGCGGATATCTTTGCTTTGACTCAATGAGCACTTCGCTGATATAATAAACCGGCCTTTGAACCGGGTATTCATTCCCAGCCTCCTTGCGCTCTACCACACTGGCGACACTGACAGCCCGGGCATTAGCAGCCACATATAACAGCAATGGCTCCTTATCAACTAGAGCGGCAAGAACCGGCGGTTCAGCCAACTGCTTCTTCAAGTCTTCAAACGCCGCATCAGCGGCATCACTCCAGAAAAAACTGTCTGTCTTCTTCAACATTTGGTATAGAGGGATCGCCTATTCTCCCAACCTGCTGATAAACCTGCTCAAAGCCGCAATACGACCCGCCAAACGATGAACATCATTGATACATGCCGGTTTAGCCAGAGATGTGATAGCCTTGATCTTTTCCGGATTAGCCTCAATGCCCCGATTGGACACCAAAAAACCCAAGAGCTTGCCAGCCGGAACACCAAAGACACACTTAGCCGGATTGAGCATCATTTTATAAACTCTCAAATTATGAAAGGTTTCTTGCAAATCAAATATGACTGTCTCCGCCTTCCTAGACTTGACCACATATCATCCACATAGGCATGAACATTGCGCCCAATCTGAGTATGAAGACAGTTCTGCACACAGCGTTGATAAGTTGCCTGGGCACTCTTGAGCCCAAAAGGCATAGATACATAACAGAAGGCTCCAAAGGGAGTAATGAAAGTTGTCTTCTCCTGGTCCTTAACTGCCATCTTGATCTGATGATAACCAGAATAAGCATCCAAGAAACTCAAACGCTCACAACCCGCCGTAGCATCAATGATTTGATCAATACGAGGGAGGGCAAAGGGATCAGCTGGGCAAGCCTTGTTCAGATATGTGTAATCCACACACATACGTCAAGTGCCGTTTTTCTTAAGTACCAGCACCAGATTAGCCAACCACTCTGGGTGAAACACTTCCACGGTAAACCCTGCTGCCAGTAGCCAGGCTACCTCTTCCCCAATGGCCTTACGCCGCTCCTCATTAAAGCGACGTAGAAACTGTTTGACCGGTTTGAACTTCGGATCAATATTAAGAGTGTGCTCAGCGAGTTCCCTCGGTACACCCGGCATGTCAGAAGGTTTCCATGCAAAGATGTCCCGGTTCTCACGGATGAACTCGATGAGCGCGCTTTCCTATTTGGGATCCAAGTTGACGCTGATGCTGAACTGCTTGGATGAATCGCCAGGAACAAAATCAACCAATTTAGTCTCATCAGCCGATTTAAACTTCAAAGCCAGATCATGCTCTATAGTGGGCTTCTTTAGAGAGGTCATGTCTGCCGGATCAACATTGTCCTTATAAAACTTCAACTCTTCCGTTGCACAAACCGATTCAGCATAGGCCGCATCACCTTCCTCACACTCCAGAGCAATCTTACGGCTACCATGAACCGTGATGGTTCCTTTGTGACCCGGCATCTTGAGCTGCATATAAACATAACATGGCCTTGCCATGAATTTAGCATAAACCGGCCGTCCAAATAAAGCATGGTACGGACTTCTGATCTTGACCACTTCAAAGGTCAGCGTCTCGGACCTTGAATCATGATCATCTCCAAAAACCACCTCCAGAGCTATCTTACCAACTGGGTAAGCCGATTTACCAGGCACCACTCCGTGAAAAACAGTGTTTGACGGTCTAAGATTCTTATCTGTCAACCCCATACGCCGGAAGGTTTCATAGTACAAGATATTGATACTGCTCCCTCCGTCCATGAGTACCTTGGTGAACTCATAACCTCCCACCTGTGGTGCAACCACCAAAGCTAGGTGACCCGGATTGTCAACCCGGGGCGGATGATCCTCCCTGCTCCAGACAATAGGTTGCTCAGACCAGCGTAGATAACGGGGCACTGCCGGTTCAACAGAGTTTACTGCCCTTTTATGGAGTTTCTGATCGCGCTTGCACAAGCTAGTAGTGAAGACATGATACTGTCCACCGTTTAACTGCTTTGGGTTGCTCTGATAACCCGACTGCTGTTGATTCCCCTGATTACCCTGTTGATGGTTACCACCTTGGTTATTCTGATTGCATTATTCTGAAATCCTGAGTTTGAACCGCCACCACCGTAACCCGACCCATGAAATCTTGGACCAGAACCACCAGATGGACCTTGATCATACCGGAAAAGATCAGAGTTTTTGAATTCCCTCATGATGTGGCAATCCTTCCAAAGGTGTGTGGCCGGAACCTCCTTTGTCCCGTGCTTTGGGCAGGGCTGGTTTAACAGGCGTTCCGGATTCATTCCTCCACCACGCTGTGGCGGTTTACCCTTACGGCGCTGCATATTACCCTGCATACTGGTGTTAGCCACAAAATTGGAATCGTTCGCTTTACGCTTACCATTGTTTCCATGCCTCGCCTGGTTATGCTGTCCCTTTGAACTGGCATTCTTCTTTCCCTTCTCCTATTTCTCTTCATCAGAATCAAGGTCCTTGGTATTATCAGAATCAGCATACTTAACCAGAGCCGCCATGAGAGTTCCCATATCATTGTAGTGACGCTTGAGCCGTCCCAACTTCATTTTTAGTGACTTAAACCGGCAATTGCCCTCCAACGTCACAATTGATGTATCCGGATTGATGCGGCCTGATGAATGCAAAATTTCTGAAACCCGGCACACCCAATGGGTTGTTGATTCATTCTCTCCTTGGACCAAGCTGCCAGATCTACAATGGACATAGGTTGCTTGCATGTATCTTTGAAGTTTGCTATGAACTTGGCCTTCAACTCATCCCATGAATTGATCGAGTTAACAGGCAGGCTCTTCAGCCAGGTGCGAGCCGTTCCTTCTATCATCATGGTGAAGTATTTTGCACACGCCACTTCATCCACATCTAGCATCTCCATTGCCATCTCATAACTCTCAACCCACGCCTCGGGGGGCTGATCAGTGGTATAGTTAAGCACCTTGAGTGGACCTTTGAAATCTTTGGGCAACCGCACATTACGGAGAGCCGGGATGAGACACGGCACTCCCCAGGAGCTGAAGGCAAGCCCGATCCCTCATTCTACTAACGCCGCTGGCTGAATCGGGGTGGGTTGATGATGACCCGCGTGTTGCGCTACTAATGCGGCCTCCCTTCGTGCTCTGCCATTATCCACCACATCCTGAGCATTCAAATCGCCGTTCGCCGGATTAGGCCCTCAAGGGACATCACGACGATGTGCACTGCTTGACACGGCCGGTTCGTCTATGTGCCTGCTATAACTCTTGCTTGGATGAGGGGTTGAATGTGCTCTGTCTCGGCTGTAGGAATAAGCCTGTTGCTGTACAACGGTGGTTTGAAGAAGATCCCTGGCTTGTCGAGTCTCAATCGCTGCTAATGAATCACCCTCCATCGGAATAGCTGCCAAACATGATGCTGCCGCGATCATATTATCCAAAGGGCTAGAAAAGTGACCCGGTGGTGTTGCTACATATTGCGGCGGGTTGTCCGTCCGTCGAGGCGGGTCCATCGCCCATGGCTGATCCGGCGCCGCCCCAGGTGCCTTGGTTCGATTTACTCCTACCGGATTGCTAGGCCCAGCTCCTGGTGTACCGAAGAGATTCAGACCCTCGTAAATTTGCGGCAGTCGAGACCGGTACTTCCTTCTCATAACTTCGCATGACGTGTTCTGATCCAACATAAGCCGGTAATTCTGCTCCTGGATCTGTTGTGATTGGGCATCTAAAGCAGCCCGCGCTTCATCCATCATGGCCTCCTCAGCTGCCAAGCCCGCCTTGGCCTAAGCTATCTGATCCTTTAGCTTCGTAACATCCGCATTATGCTGAACTTGAGTCTCCAGAGTCACCGCTGTAGTCAACAATGCCGTCAAGGCGTCCAGTAAATTGGCAAGAACTTGTGCCGGCCGGCACGCCGGGCCTCCTGCCGCGGCTGCCGATCCGGAGATCATTGCTGCTGTAGATGAAGATTGCACGGTGGGCTGTGTATCGGCCATGAAGATCGAACCCGGTTTGGCAGTTCAAGGGGACCCCGAATACTGTCGCCATCGGAATATCCCCCAATCCGGCCATCTTGCAGTTGGTATAGCGACTCGGTTTCGCCAGTGGACGATTCACCATCTGAGTAGATGGCTGTCTCACTGTCGGACACCGGTTCAGATTCCACACCATGGATGAATCCCACAAACGCATGCTTCATGGCAGGCTGAACTCGGGCAGGACTTGCACGCTGAGTCGTCTCGACGACGTCGGTGGAGATGTCCGGCTCAGGGCCCTGTTCACCGATCTTGCCAATGAAAACGTGAATTCCGCCAAAGGGGACCCGATACCCGTACCCGATTGAGCCGGCCTCGGGGCCCCAGCCTGCGTCGTCGATGTAAAGCTTGCCGTGACGACTCTTGGTCATCCGGCCGACCCCGTACCCCTTGAGCCCTTCAAAGCTGCCCTTCAAGCACTCGAAACCATCGTGCGATAGCCCCACGGTGGGCGCCAACTGTCGTGGAAATATCATGTCAGATGTCCTAGCAGAAGGACTTAGTCGTGGAGCCATCGCAACGAGATTAGCCTGAAGGGGTTAAACCGGACAAGGGAAACGAGAGTTTTATACTAGTTCGGCCCCTTACGATGAAGGTAAAAGCCTACGTCTAGTTGTGATGGGATTATTGGGGTTTTGATGACCAAGGAGCAAATACGCTTTGCCTAGGTCTCGAGTTGTTGTTTCTTGTTCCTGAACCGCCGTTGGGTCGTCCCTTTATATACACAGGTTGACGCCCGGCCGGTTTACAGAGTCCCGAGGCCGGCTCATACAAGTGTCCGGCTCGGTCTCTCCCTTTCCCTAACTTACAATACAAGTTATACAACTATGGCGGTTTACCACTATGGGCCCTAATCAGCCTCTGGGCTCTGGGCCTCTAAGCCTTATCAGTAAAGCACCATCTTCTTTGTCTTCATGGGCTTCAGTATAGTTGAGCGTGAACTGGCCCCTCCTCGGCGGTTTACACTCAGTAGTTATATCCTCAACATACACGCAAAATCCTGTAGAGGACTTTTAGATGAAGACACATGGGCAACCAACACTATTGGAGTAACCTTTCTGAAGAAGGAACTCACTGAGTTGGTTGTACCACATCCGTCCCGTCTGCCATAAGCCATATAGTGACTTATTTAGCTTTACACAATACATGTTGTGTTTTGCACTTTTATTTGGGACAAAGATTCCATCAGGAACCTTTTTATATATGTCCGAATCTAGTGACCCGTAAAGATATGCGGCCATGACGCCCATCAACTGCATAGATGGACGATTTTGCGCTGCCAAAGATATAAGATACCGGAAAGTGGTTGCACTCATTACTGGAGAATATGTTTCAGTGAAATCAATGTCGGGTTTCTGCATGAAACCTTGTGCTACGAGCCTTGCTTTATATCTCACCACTTCATTGTTATCATTCCGTTTCCGGAGAAAAACCCATTTGAATCCCACAGGGAAAACACTGGGAGGTGTCGGTATTGTTTCAGTGAATACCTTTCTTTGATAAGCGAGGCAATTTCTGCTTGGATTGCATCCTTCCATTTAGGCCATTCAGAGCGCTTTTGGCACTCATCTATAGATCTTGGATCATGATCAGTGAGAAGGGAATCTGCAATCTTTTGAACAAAATATATGTCAACAGTCATAGTCTTACGGTCAAATGATTCTCCAGAATCAATATAGTTGATGGAAATTTCCTGCACACCTAGTGACCCTTCGTAGTTTCCCAGTATGATTGAGTCTGGGTGTTCTCATGTCCCAGTCAGTTTGTGCACACTGGAGCTGGGTTGTGGAGGTTGCCCTTCCACTGGTGTATACTACCCATCAACTGTTTGTCAATGTTGAGTTGACCTGCATTTACTGACTCTGAGGTTTTTCTCCTCGATTTCCTTTGCTGCTTGCTAGAAGCATGCTCCATGTTGGAGTAATGGGCCACGAGTAGGCTCACCCGAGTCCCAAGATTTACCAAGACTTTGGGCCAGCTCCGTCTAGCTGGGCCCCCAAGCCGAAACTCCGCCCTCCAGGGCCGGCTGGCTCAGTGGCCGGCTGCCAGAGGGCGGGTGATCCAGAGAGGGCGGCAACAAGCAGGCGGCCACCTCACAACTATGGCCCGGCCAAGTCCCCCAACGAGAGTACAAGAGAGAGCATGGCTACAGCAAGGCGCGTCGTCTCCCATGTCCAGGAAGGCCGTGGCTACAGTGCTCCGTACAGACGGAGATCTCCGCACGGCGGGGCACTGTGCCATGTCTCCCCTGACGTTGCTCCGGGCAGGCAGAACCCTGTTCCCCACGACGGCCTATCGGTACGGCCTGCCGAAGGCGGGCCCTATCGGGCAGTGACCCCAAGGAAGACGGCAGAAGCTCGACCAGGCGGATTCGAGAGGGGCCGGCCTCCAGCAGGCGGCCGTCCCTTGTCCCGAGGCGAGCACGCATTTAAGCTGATAAGACCAGGTGTGGCTACAGTGCCCTCCCACCAGGCGGCGGGACTGTAGCCACGCTAAGATGACCAAGCCCCCGTCACCAACGACACGGCTACAGTAAGCAGCCACCAACCAGTCGGCGGGGCCCACCAGGCGGCGGGCCCCAGCGGTCGGCGGAGAAGCCGGAGGCTGGAGACACTGACAGCCGGGCCCAGCAGCCGGCTAGCCTACCATTGTACCCCTGGGGGTAGGCCTATATAAACCCCCCAGGTCACCCATGCAAAGGGTTCGACCCCATTAGAACTAGCCACCCCTTAGAGCAGGAAGAGAGCTGAGCCTTGCCTCCTCCTGCCTCTAGCATACAGCTCGAGGAGCACCTTTGTATCACTTGTGCCTTAGTGATCATGCGGAGACCCCGCAGAGCAGGACTAGGGGTGTTATCTCCCAGGAGAGCCCCGAACCTGGGTAAAGTACGCTGGCGCTCGTGTCTACGCCTTATCCCGCTTCCAGGCACCGGCGATGTTCTACTCGCTCCCACCATGATAAGCCATCCATTGGCATATGTCGCACCCAACCCCCGACATTTGGCGCCCACCGTGGGGCGAGGTGCACCGTCTCTCAGAGATCTGCTCTGGACGGGAACCCTGTTCCTTCCTGGCGAGCGAAGCCAGCCCAGCACGCCCGACGGCGTCAGCCTCGACGCGCTGCATGGCGCAGAGATCGCCTGCATGGCGAGTTGCCTTGCTGACCTCGTCGGCGAGATTGACCTCTCCAACGAGCCGGCCTCCGACGCGGGCACAAGCTGCCCCGAGAGCCGCCTCGTCAGCCTCCTCGACCAGCTCCATGTCACCAGCGAGCCCGCTGTGGACCTGGAGTCTGTCGGCTCGACCGATCCGATGATCGTCGACTCCGACACGGTGTCGCTCGACGCGTTTCCCACCAACGTGGTGGTCTATGATGAGCCGCCTCCTCACGAGTACAGCGGCGGGAGCACCGTCACAGAGGTGCTCGTCATTAACAGCGAGCAGCACTCGGATGGGCATGCTCAAGATCCCCTTGAGGCCACCCTGCGCGACCTCTCGGCGCCCATTCCTAAGGGCGCGGATGCCGAGGTGCTGGAGGCACGCTGCCTCCAGCTCATCGAGAGTGCTGGCCGCCTGGCCAGCATGCGCCGGCTGTCGAACGCCTATCGGCGCGAGATGGACCGGGCCGTAGGCGGCACACCGGCTCCTGGGGGGCCTTGCTGCCTCGGCACAGTTCGGCAGCATGGCGCGGCCGTCGCCACCAGGTTCGGGGTAGAGTGCCCCGTCTATGCCACGCCTGCAGAGAACATCCGGGCCGCCCAGGCGGTAACGGATGAGCTGAACAAGTACGACGACGACGAACTCCGCCACATGACAAAGCGAGTCCAACAGCTCCTAGACACGGCTGTCGCGCAGCACGAGGCTGCCTGCCGTGCTGAAGACCCAGCCGGACGAGACAACGAGCCGCCCCCACGCCGAGACCATGGGGCGACCTCCCGGACGCCGACTGGTGGCGCCCGCGGAGGAAAGGGCAATGAGCCGGCTGCTAGCCGCAGTCGGACACGCATCTCCATCGAGCGGGACAAGGAAGGTCGCCCTCGTGCAGTGGAGCGACGAGGCGACCTGCCGCCTCCCCCGCCTCCTGCCATGCACCCGACACTCGGCGGTGGCCTTGGCCGCCGAGAGGGAGTTGGAGAGAATGATGCTCACCACCGCATCGACCGCCTCAACCGATCCCTGGCGCTTGAAGAGGAAGATGCGTTGGGCCCGCCCTGCTTCGGCCCCCGAATCCGCGATGAGACCTTCCCCAAAGGGTTAACCCTCCCACGAGACACGCCCAAATACACCGGCTCCGTGAAGCCGGAGGACTGGCTGGTCGACTACTCCACAACCGTCAGCATAGCAAACGGCAACAAGCACGTTGCCGTGAAGTACATCCCACTCATACTTCAAGGCACTGCTCGGACGTGGCTCAACAGCCTGAAGCGAGGGCTGATTTCACCGAGGTCTTCATCCACAACTTCCCCAGCACTTACAAGCGGGCCCCCAAGCCCCGGCAGCTCTCTTTATGCGTCCAAGGGCCCACTGGGTCCACTCGCGACTACCTCACGCGCTGGACCGAGCTGCGCAATTCCTGCGAGGGCATGCACGAGGTGCAGGTAATCGAGTACTTTACTGCCGGGTGCCGAGAGGGCACCCTCCTCATCCTCTACGATGAGCCCAAGACCCTTGATGAGCTGCTGGTCATCGCCGACAAGCACGCCACGGCCGACTCCTCCATGAAGGCGGAAATCCTGGTTGACGCATCTGGAAAGGTGGCATCCCAGGCACCTCGGACTCCGGCTGGCGATACCAGTCGGTGACAGCAGCCAGGAGATAACAAGCGAAAGGCCACTCAGCCGACTTCCACTAGCCGACAGGTGGCAACGGTCGAGGATCAGTAGCCAGAAGGGCAGCCAGCCCCCAAGCGGCAGAAGGTCGGCAAGTCCAATTGGCTGCCCGCCTTCTCTTACGAGCAAACTTTAGATGCACCCTGCAAGTTCCATAGCGGAGCAAAGCCCTCCAACCACACCACTCGGAAGTGTCACTGGCTCACCAGAATTGCCAAGGGAGATGGACTCCTGCCTCCTTCGTCTGCTAGACCGCCGCCTCCTCAGCCCCAGCAGCCGGCGGCCCGACCAGTCGGTGCCATCCAAGATGAGTACCCGGAGGATCACGGAGCATATGTTGTGTTCACCAGCGTGGCCGATGACAGACGGAGTAGACGGCAACAACAACAAGAAGTGCAAGCGGTGGCCTCCAGCACCCAAGAGTTCATGCATTGGTCCGAGAAGCCTATCAGTTGGAGCAGGGCCGACCACCCGGAAGTGATGCCTTCCCCTGGTTCATACGCCCTGGTCCTAGAAGCGACCCTTGCGACGAAGAGACGAGCAGCTCGTTTCTCCAGAGTCTTGATAGATGGCGGCAGCAGCATCAACATCTTGTACCGTGATACGATGGAGAAGTTGGGAATCAAGCAGAAGCAGCTCGTCCCCAGTCGGACTGTATTCCATTGCATAGTCCCTGGTCTTTCCTGCTCGCCTATCGGCAAGACCCAGATTGATGTCCTCTTCGGGGACAAGAATCACTTTCGCTGAGAGCCAGTTTGGTTTGAAGTGGTGGACCTTCAGAGCCCCTACCATGCTAGGCCGGCCTGCTCTTGCCAAATTCATGGCAGTCCCCCACTATGCCTACCTAGAGATGAAGATGCCGAGTACCAAGGGGATCCTGACCGTAGTCGGAGACTACAAGAAGTCGGTCGCTTGCGCCGCAGATAGCAGTCGGCTGGCCGAGTCCCTCATGATTGCAGCTGAGAAGCAGTTCCTTGACCGGGTGGTGGCGTTGGCAGGCAAGAAGCCGGAAATGGCACCCACACCCCAGGAGTCGGAAGCTGAGGGCTCGTTCAAGCCGGCCAAAGAAACAAAGAAAATACCCTTGGACCCAAAGCACCCGGAGAGGCACGCTGTCATAGGCACAGGCCTTGACAGCAAATAGGAAGGCGAGCTCGTCGATTTCCTCCGTGAGAATCGGGACATCTTCGCATGGTCCCCCAAAGACATGTCGGGTGTTCCGACGGATTTCGCCGAGCACAAGCTACATGTTCGACCCGACGCCAAGCCGGTCAGGCAACCCTTGCGCCGCTTGTCAGAAGAAAAGAGAAGGGCCGTTGGAGAAGAGATAGCCCGACTCCTGGCCGCCGGATTCATCATGGAAGTATTCTTCCCAGAGTGGCTGGCCAACCCGGTTTTAGTATTGAAGAAGAACAAGCAGTGGAGCATGTGCATTGACTACACCAGCCTCAACAAAGCCTGCCCCAAAGATCCCTTTGCTCTGCCGAGGTTTGATCAAGTGATCGACTCCACAGCCGGATGCGAGCTGTTGAGTTTCTTGGATGCATACTCAGGATATCACCAGATAAAGCTGAACCCGGCCGACAGGCTGAAGACCGCCTTCATCACGCCATTTGGGACCTTATCCTACCTGACCATGACATTCGGCCTGAGAAATGTCGGCGCCACGTTTCAGCGTTGCATGCAGAAGTGCCTCCTCAAGCAACTCGACAGAAATGCCCATGTATATGTGGATGATGTGGTGGTGAAGAAGGAGAAGCGCGGCACTCTGCTGGAGGACCTCAAGGAGACCTTTGAGAACCTGCACCGATTCCAGATCAAGCTCAACCCGGAGAAATGTGTCTTTGGAGTACCAGCTGGCCAGCTTCTGGGTTTCCTGGTCTCAGAGCGCGGCATAGAGTGCAATCCAGTGAAGATCAAGGCAATTGAGATGATGAAGGTGCCCACCCGATTGCTGGACGTGCAGAAATTCACCGGCTGCCTGGCATCAGTCAGCCGTTTCATCAGCCGACTGGGCGAGAAGGCTCTTCCCCTGTACCAACTCATGAAGAAGACCACTTTTTTCGAGTGGAACGACAAGGCGGACGAAGCATTTCTCCAACTCAAGAAGATGTTGGCAACCCCGCCTGTCCTGGCAGCCCCGACTAAGAAGGAGCCCATGTTCCTCTACATTGCAGCCACCAGTCGGGTTGTCAGCATAGTCATGGTAGTAGAGCGCAAGGAGAAGGACAAAGCATTCCCGGTCTAGAGGCCAGTGTATTACTTGAGCGAAGTATTGTCCGCCTCCAAGCAAAACTACCCCCACTACCAAAAGATGTGTTACGGCGTGCATTTCGCTGCCAAGAAGCTGAAGCCTTACTTCCAAGAGCACCCCATAACTGTCGTCTGCACAGCCCCGCTTGCTGAAATAATTGGAAGTCGGGATGCCTCAGGCCGAGTGGCCAAATGGGCTATTGATCTGGCCCCTTACACCATCTATTACCCGCCTCGCACCGCCATCAAGTCACATGTGTTGGCCGACTTCCTCATCGATTGGGCCAAAACCCAATATTTGTCGCCTGCACCAGACTCCACTCACTGGCGGATGCATTTCGATGGTTCAAAAATGCGCACCGGTCTGGGAGCCGGCGTCGTCCTCACCTCTCCCAAAGGCGACAAGCTTAAGTATGTGCTGCAAGTCCACTTCGCCGCCTCCAACAACGTAGCAGAATACAAGGCACTCATACACGGGCTCCGGCTTGCCAAGGAGCTCGACATTCGCCGGATCCTGTGCTATGGTGACTTCGACTTGGTGGTCCAGCAGTCTTCAGGCGACTGGGACACCAAGGATGCAAACATGGTGAGCTACCGCTTTCTGGTGCAGCAACTCAGCGGATACTTTGAGGGGTGCGAGTTCCTTCACGTACCAAGGAATGACAATGAGCAAGCAGATGCCTTGGCACGGATTGGCTCCACATGACAAGCAATACCGGCTGGCGTTGCCCTGCGCCGCCTTCTGAAGCCGTCTGTTAAGCCGTCTCCTGATTCAGACTCCATCTTTGTGCCGCCCCCCCCCCCTGTGAAGCAGTTGGATCCGACTTGGTGACTCCAGAGGCCGGCACGGGGGTTCTGACAGGCGGCCCAGGAACTGCTATGGCCATGACCAACCCGGGGACTTCAGAACCCAGCCTGGGGACCTTGGAGCCCGGCCTGGGGACTTCACCAGTCGGCCCGGGGACTTCGTCAGCACAACAAGCGGAAGCCGCCGCCAACCCACCCCCTTCCGGCCCAACCGCCCTCGTGCAAGTCGCAGAGGTTGCAGTCGAACAAATTGCAGCACCCTCATGGGCTCAGCCGATGCTCAAGTTCCTGGTGAATAAAGAGCTGCCAACCGATGAAATCTTAGCCCGACAACTACAGAGGCGAGCTGCAGCTTACACCATAGTCAACAAGAAGCTGGTACGATGAAGCATCACAGGAGTCTACCAGCAATGCGTGGAATCAGACCAAGGCCCAGCAATACTCAGAGATATCCATCAGGGCGAGTGCGCCCACCAGGCGGCTTCAAGAGCACTGGTGGCCAAAGCCTTCCACCACGGGTTCTTCTGGCCGACCGCCCTGGAAGAGGCCAAAGAGCTGGTCAGGAAGTGTCAGGGGTGCCAGCGATTCCGTTCCAAGCCACACCAGCCGGCTTCTGCACTCAAGACCATTCCCATAGCCTGGCCCTTTGCAGTGTGGGGATTGGATATGGTGGGACCATTCAAGACGGCTCACGGTGGCATGACTCACTTGCTGGTTGCAGTGGACAAGTTTACCAAGTGGATAGAGGCAAAACCAATCAAGAAGCTGAATGGGCCGACTGCCGTGACCTTCATCGCTGACATCACCACGCGGTACGACGTCCCACATAGCATCATCACCGACAACGGCACCAACTTCGCCAGGGGAGCCTTGGCTCGTTTCTGTGTGACACAAGGCATCCGCCTGGACCTAGCGTCCGTTGCCCACCCACAGTCAAACGGCCAGGTGAAACGTGCAAACGGCCTCATTTTGTCCGGCCTCAAGCCCCGACTGGTTGAGCCTCTGGAGCGCTCGGCCGGCTGCTGGCTCGACAAGCTGCCGGCCGTCCTCTGGAGCCTGCATACAACTCCAAACAAATCAACGGGCTTCACGCCTTTCTTCCTCGTCTACGATGCCGAAGCCGTCATCCCGACGGATATTGAATTTGACTCCCCAAGAGTCACTATGTACATCGAGGCGGATGCCAAGGAAGCATGAGAAGACGGCGTCGACTTGCTGGAGGAAGGCCGGCTGTTGGCACTCAGCCAGTCGGCCATCTACCAGCAGAGTCTACACCGATACTACAACCGCAAGGTGAAGCCAAGGTCCTTCCTGGAGGGAGACCTTGTGCTCCGGCTGATCCAGCGAACAGCCGGACAGCACAAGCTCTCGGCACCTTGGGAAGGCCCTTTCATCATCAGTAAGGTGTTAGGCAACGATGCCTACTATCTGATCGATGCACAGAAGCCCAGGGCATGCAAGAGAGATGATTCAGGCAAAGAAACGAAGAGGCCGTGGAATGCAAACCTCCTCCGAAGGTTTTACAGTTGAAAGCAGTATGTATCACACTACCTTTTGTACTATGTATAAAGACTCTGGGTCCCTCGAGGAAAGCTCGGGGACTGCCCTCTTTTTATCTATATGATAAGCGTCATGCCCATGAGAATGTATGGTCTATTTTCTTCCGCCTGGCCCGGTTTCGACCAGTCGGCCTGGAGCTTTGCCGCCTTCTACAATATGCTGCCTCCTGCAGCCGGACAAGTAGTGTGCCGGCACCAAAGCTTCCTTTGTCAGAAGCCACAGCTCGTAGAGCAACTGCATGGCAGGCAAAGGTTGGAAAGAGGTGCCCCGCACGAAAAAACAACTAAGGAGGAAAACACATATGGTAGCTGGCGGCCTCGCACCTTGCCGTCTGGCTGCTTGGCAGCCAGACGGCCGGCCTCCACCTTACTACCCAAAGCTCCGAATGGCTAAGTCCTAGCCCCCCTCACAAATGGGTAGAATGCTCAAACCAGCCACGATCCGCAGAGCGGCCGTCGGGCTGGTGAAAGCAAAGCCAAAGGGTCGGCGGCAAATGAAAGAACACCAATGAGAAAAAGGAAAAAAGGCTGAAGGTCGGCACAGCAAGCATAAACAATGATAAAATATTTTACATAGATAAAGGCCTCTGGCCAGCATTCAAACAGAGTTTGATATACACCCCGCGGGTGGAATTGCGCGAATTTAACAAAGTGTTCAGAGCAGCAAACAAAAAGTAGGTAAAAGCCTAAGGAGCAGCAGAAGGCTCCGGCTGGGCGGTGCCGGTTGGCGTAGCAGAGGACTCCGGCTGGACGGTGCCGGTTGGCACGGCAGAAGGATCCGGTTGGACGATGCCGGATGGCATGGCCAGAGGCTCCGGCTGAACAATGGAGTCAGCTGCACCACCTGGCGGCAGGCGGCTCCGTCTGAGCAGAGGGGTCGCCGGCAGCAGGCGGGGCGTTGGAGTGCTGGGGGACGGAGTCGGTGGCATCTGTCGGAGGAACAGGCGGCGGGTCCGCCCCCACTTGAACGCCTCCAGTAGCAGGCGGCGCCTCGGTGCATGGCTCGTTGCTCGAGGCCCGGTCAGGTTGGGGCTGACCGTCCGCCCCGACCTCCGGCATGTCGACATCGCTCTTGTCTTCCTCCTCCTCCTCCTCCTCCTCTTCCTCCTCCCCGTCCTCCCCTTCGTCGCTGGAGTCAATGACTTCAGCAGAATCCTCGCTGTCCGCCGGGTTCAGCCTGAGCCACTCGTGCGGAGCTTCGCCGCCTTCCTCGACCACCTCCGGCACAAATACATTGGTGTCGGTGAAGTCGGCGATCGCCACCGCCCTGTTAACGAGCTCGGTTTCCACCGCCGCCAGCTCCTCCTGCGCCTCCAGCCGGAACGTGGCTAACTGGGCTAGATCTAGCCCAGGGTACCACGCCTTGACGAATTCCAAGGCCCGGCGCGCTCCTGCCCGGGCTGCTGAGCCCTTCCAGGCCTCCGAGCGGCCGGCCGCCACCCCCAGCCAGTCGGCAGTCCGACTTAGGGTACGCGGAGCCGGCAGGCCCGGCCAGAGGGTGGAGACCGCCTGGGCTCTGGCGCACTGGAGGCGGCGTAGCAGTCGGTGGGCAGACCGAAGCCGGGCCTGGATGCTGAGGACCTGTTCGCCAAGAGTCCGCAGCGCATCTGCGGCGATCTGTGCACCTCCCGCTCTTCGCTCCTCGCGCTGGGCCTCGATCATTTGGATCGCGGCTATAGAATGGCCTAGGAAGAAGTCTGTAAGGGCAGAAGAAGGAAAAAAAGACAGGACCATAAGCAGGGACCGGCTGCTCAAAGCAAGAAATCAGGGGAGCAGGGCTTACCGTCGACCAAGTCTTCGATGCTGCTAAAGCAGGCCGCCACCTGGGCCTCCTTGTCGGCCCAAGCAGAGCGTTCGAGCTCAAACTCGGCAAGGAGGCTGGTCTCCGCCGTCTTCGCCTTCTGCTGGGCCGCCTTGAGGGTTTCCGCCTATTCGGCAAGTTGGACGACCAGGCGGTCCCGCTCCTCTGCCAGCTTGCCGCACTCCGCCTCCTTGCCACGAAGGGCGGTTTGGTCGTCGCCCAGCTGCTGCTGCAGGGCGGCATTAGCCTCTGAAGAAAGAAATAAGAGAAGAGGGCATCAGTCAAGCATAAAAGACAAAGGAAAGAAACGATCAAGGAGATTCGGCCCGACTGCTCAGCAGTCGGCCCGAACCTCGGGGACTACAGCCCGCGGGTGCGCCAGCGCCCCCGTGAAGAAAGAAGAAAGAGTCTCACGCCGGCTTTCGGCGAGATGGGCCGTTTGCGCCTCCAGCTCCCGAACCTTGGAGTTATAGGCAGTCGCACGGAGGTTGTGATAATCCTGCAGAAGAAACACCGAAATAAAGTTAGTAATAGGCAAACACAAGTTAAAGTTCCGACCCGCCTGCTCAGCAGCCGGCCCGGAACTTGGGGACTACACCCAGTGGGTGCGCTTGCACGCCCCCACGAAAGAAGCAAAGAAGAAACCAAAGGACGGCTTACCCGGATGGCGGTGCGCGACTCCAAGTAGGCCTCGTTGCAGCGCTTGAGTGCCACTGCCTCCGCCCGGAGCTTGGCCTGGACGTCAAGAGACGCCTCATTCAGGGCGCCAGTTCCGCCCCCGTGTACCCAGCCCACGGGCGCGGCACTGGTCGCCTCGATGTCAAGGGCCGACGAGCTCGAGGCGCCGATCTCCTGCGGCCGCGGCGCCGAGGCCGCCTTCTCTAGATAGCGGCGTGTGGGAATGCGGACCGCGGGAACCAGGACCGTTGCCACCGGAGTCCCGACCGGTGGCACCGGCGGCGCCACTGGCTGTTCGTCTCGCGGCTCGTTGGCTGGCGGAGGCGGCGGCGGGCGCGGCGGCACAAAGACGTTCGGCATGGCTACGTCACCGCCCCCTGCTCTCGGATCGGGTAGTCGCCGCCGGCTCCTCTGGCCGTTGCCTCGAAATCAGGCGGAGGCGGCGCAGTATCCAGAGGGGTCACAAGTAGTGGCTCTTGGTGGCGGGCGACCTCGGCAAGCCGTTCCTTCTCTGCGGCCAGGGCTTCTGCCTGCGCCAGCGCCCTCTCGGCGGACGCAGCAGACAAGGCCGCCTGCTCTTGGGCTAGGTGATCGGCCTCCGCCTCCTCGCGCGCCTCCCGCGCGTTCCGCTCTGTCGCCTCCCGGAGGTCGGCGGCCTGGTCGATACGCCGGCTGGACAAAGAGGTTGCTGCCGACCTAAGGACTGAGCCGGCGCCCGACTTCTCGAGGGTCAGCAGGGCCCTGAAACAAGAAGACAAGTCAGAAGACTTTCGTGACAGTTTGATGAAAAACAAGGAGTAAGGGACTGATGCTTACGCTGACACCATAACAGGCACCTTCGGCTGCCTCTGGTACTGGGCCGCCTTGGCCGCGGTCTCTCTCCGCCTGGTCGCTGCGGCCGGGTTCTTGAGCTTCTTGGGAGCGCTGCCGAACAGGGTCGAGCCCTGTTTCCGTTTGCGCTTACCTCCTGGGGCGGGCGGCCCAGAAGAGGCGCCGGCACCGGTGGTAGCGGAGCTCCGGGCGGGGCACGGCTCGTCTTCGTCTTCACCATCGTCAGGCCAAGCCTCCATGCCGCCGCCTCCCTCGGAGCCGCCTGCTGTGCTACCATCGTCCGCCCTGCCTCCGCCACCTGTCGCATCGTCGACCAGGGCGGCCGCCCCCAAGTCGGGGTCATCCACATCACTCTCCGCCCTGTCCGCCTGGAGGTTATCACCCGGCCCCAGGAGGGCGGCCATTGCCTCGGACACATAAATCTGCAACCAAGAAGGAATCAAATCTTGAAGGGTGGCGCCATAAAGAGAAACGAAGCACAAGAAAGCAGCTCAAAGGACAAAGACGAGAAACTTACCGCAGGGGGCGGGTTGTGGCGAGAGTACGGCCGCTTCCCGTACCGCCACTCCTTCTCCGACATCTTGAGGTCGGAGATCTCGTTCACCATCCGGGAGACTTCGGCAGGCGGCATTTCCTTCGTGCACAGCCGGCACGGATCGCGGTGTCCGCCCATCCGGAAGATCGGATGAGGGTGGCTCTGGAGTGGGAGGACCCGGTGCTCCACGAAGGCGACCAGGAGGTCGGAGGCCACGAGGCCCTCCAACTCCTGGAGCACTCGAAGTTGGCCAATGGCGGCCGCCGCGTCCGCCGACACCGGCCTCGGCTTGTACTTCCAGGAGACACGGGCTCCAGTGGGGGGGCCGGCCTCGTAGGCCGGCAGGTTGAGGAAGTCGGTAGCAGGGTCCACGTTCTCGACATAGAAATAGGACTGCTGCCACATCTTCACCGACTGCGCCAGCTTGATGACGGGGAAGGCGTTCCGCTGCGCCGGCCGGCGCACGGCGACGAAGCCCCCGCACTCGGCCGCCGTCTCCTTGGCGGAGGTGCCGAGCTTTCATAGAAGAATGCTCTCCACAGCTCGATGGTGGGGAGGATGCCAAGGTAGCCCTCGCACGCCGTGACGAAGGCGGAGAGCCGGGTCACGGCGTTGGGCGTGAGATGGTGGGGTTGAAGGTTGTAGAAGTTGAGGAAGGCGCGGAAGAAGTCGCTCGCCGGGAGGCCGAAGCCCTGCAGGAAATGCGAGCGGAAGACGACCCGCTCGCCTTCCTGCGGCGCCGGCGAGATCTCCGTATCCGGCGGCACCCGCGCCTTGACGAAGACCGCGTTGGGCATCCGGCGCGTGTCGCGAAGGAAGGTGATGTGGTCCTCGATCACGGTCGACCCATCCCAGTCATCCATGGCCCCGCTGGCGGCGCGGAGGGGAGAGACGCGTCGGCGACGAGCAACGATGGCAGCGCTACGGCAGCAGCAGCGGAAGATGAGAGGAGAAGAGGAAGAGTGGGAGGGGGCGCAAGAACTTTGCCGCACCTCTCCCCCTCCCTACTTATAGCGCCCGGGCTATGTAGCCGAGGGGGCGGGACGTGGGGTCGTGGGATTAACTGCGTCCACGTCCCCACGACCCCCCGTCTCCCGCGCGCATTTACCCCGTCGTAAACAGTCGTGGGGATGGCAACCGCCCCCTCTGACGCAACGAATCCGCCCGGTTGCCGAGGCATGGTAATGGCGGGCCCGGCCCGGTGTCATGTCCCATCTAGAGAGTGGGATGGCAGGCTTGCTAGGCTGACGCACGCCACGTGGCGCGTCTGTGGTGGGCGGCTGTCTGGGAAGCTTAACAGGCACGCCACATTTTCCCGCCTGGAAGTTCAAAATCAACCATATAGCTCCGCCTGGGAGAGGCCGGCTTGAGCGGTCGGCCGGCCACCAGACGGATCGACATTTTTCCAGAGCTCGGGGAGGGGAGAAGCCGCTGAGACCTCGCGGCCCCTCGACCACGACGCATCACCGGCTTCGGGGACTACTGTCGGAGTAATGGGCCACGGGAAGGCTCACCCGAGTCCCCAGATTTACCAAGACTTTGGGCTAGCTCCACCTAGCTGGGCCCCCAAGCCGAAACTCCGCCCTCTGGGGCCGGCTGGCTCAGTGGCCGGCTGCCAGAGGGCGGGTGATCCAGAGAGGGCGGCAACAAGCAGGCGGCCACCTCACAACTATGGCCTGACCGAGTCCCCCAACAAGAGTACAAGACAGAGCATGGCTACAGCAAGGCGCGTCATCTCCCATGTTCGGGAAGGGCGTGGCTACAATGCTCCGTACAGACGGAGATCTCCGCACGGCGGGGCACTATGCCATGTCTCCCCTGACGTCGCTCCGGGCAGGCGAAACCCTGTTCCCCACGATGGCCTGTCGGTAGGGCCTGCCGGAGGCGGGCCCTATCGGGCAGCGACCCTAAGGAAGATGGCGGAAGTTCGACCAGGCGGATTCGAGAGGGGCCAACCTCCAGCAGGCGGCCGTCCCTTGTCCCGAGGCGAGCACGCATTTAAGCTGATAAGACCAGGTGTGGCTACAGTGCCCTCCCACCAGGCGGCGGGACTGTAGCCACGCTAAGATGACTAAGCCCCCGTCACCAACGACACGGCTACAGTAAGCAGCCACCAACCAGTTGGCGGGGCCCACCAAGCGGCGGGCCCCAGCGGTTGGCGAAGAAGCCGGAGGATGGAGACACTGACAGCCGGGCCCAGCAGCCGGCTAGATTACCATTGTACCCCTGGGGGGTAGGCCTATATAAACCCCCCAGGCCACCCATGCAAAGGGTTCGACCCCATTAGAACTAGCCACCCCTTAGAGCAGGAAGAGAGCTGAGCCTTGCCTCCTCCTGCCTCTAGCATACATCTCGAGGAGCACCTTTGTATCACTTGTGCCTTAGTGATCATGCGGAGACCCCGCAGAGCAGGACTAGGGGTGTTATCTCCCAGGAGAGCCCCGAACCTGGGTAAAGTACGCCGGCGTTCGTGTCTACGCCTTATCCCGCTTCCAGGCACCGGCGACGTTCTACTTGCTCCCACCATGATAAGCCATCCATTGGCATATGTCGCACCCAACCCCCGACACTCCAGGTGAGAGGCCGTACTACTCCCACTCTTTTTAGGAATAGGGAGTTGAGTGGGTTTTATTGGTACCTCCACTCTTTCTAGCGTGTTTCTGGCCGGATTTAAGGATTTTGTAACACCTTTTAGATCATTAAATGAATCTGGCAGATTATTTGCAAGATGTTGCAAATTAATGATCTTCCGAACTTGAAGTTTAGTCTCTTAGGTACGTGGATCAGAGGATGAAATTGCATGAGCATTCCAATCAATTTCCGGGCATTCTTTCTGGTACTTAAAATCTCCCCCTAATGCCGGAAAATGTTCCTCATTAAATATGCAATTAGCGTGACGGGCTATGAACAGATCCCAGTCAGGGGTTCTAAGTACTTGATAATCGACGGTGATCTGCATAGATCCCCAACTTCCTGTGTGGGCCCATAGATGTCCATTGTGGTGGTGAGATCGGGATGTATGCAACACATTCGAACTTACGCAGATGGGAAATGCTAGGTGGATTTCCACGTACCAATTCCAGAGGGGAAGAATTGTGATATGCAGTTGGCCTCAATTGTATCAGGTCAGCAGCGTGTAAAACAATGTGACCCCAACAAGAGGTTGGCAAGTTGCAATTCGTTGACAAAGGTCTTGCAATGAGTTTGATCCTCTTGATCAATGATTTAGCCAAACCATTTTGTGTAAGGACATATGGAACAGAGTGCTGAACTTCAATCCCCAAAGCCATGTAATAATCATTGAAAGCACGTGAGGAGAATTCTGCAACATTGTCCATTCAAATTGACATAATTCGACTATCTGGATAATGGGCTTGCAACTTAATGACTTGCCTCATTATCTTGGCAAATGCATGGTTCCGTGTGGATAGAAGACACACATGTAACCATGGTGTAGATGCGTCAATGAGAACCATGAAATACTTATAAGCTCCAGATAATTGTTGAATGGGACCACAGATGTCTCCTTGAATACGTTCAAGGAACTGAGGTGGTTCAGCTTGTATTTTGAGGTGCGAGGGCCTCAAAATTAGCTTTCCTGTGGCACAAGATGTGCACACAAAATCTGAAGATTGATGAAATTTTGACTCAAGCAAATTATGACCAATAGAATTGCTAGTAATTTTTCTCATCATGCCGGTTCTGGGATGGCCTAGGCGATCATGCCAGATTTGGGATGTGTTCACATTCTGAAAAATTACTTTCTATGCAACATGTTCCATGGGTTTGATGTACATATAGTACAAACCGAATGATAGAGAAGAAATTTTCTCATGTACCTTTTTGCCATATCCGTGATTTTTAGTAAAGAGTAGATACTCCTCTTTGATGTCTTCATGGGTTTCAATATGAAAACCATTTTTATGGATATCTCGACAACTGATCAGGGTACGTGAAGAATCAGGATAAAATAAAGCATCCTCAATCGTCACTTCTGTACCACTTGGGAGATTGAATATGGCACGTCCAGTACCAACAATCACTGTATCGCGTCGAGTGATAGTTAGAATATCTCCATTCATCTTTTTCAGAGTTTGGAAATATTTCAGCTCCCTCGGTATGGAGTTTGTGGTAGCGCTGTTCACAAGGCATAATTCCTCTTCCATCGGATTGTACCCGTAGAGAACGGCGGCGAGTGCTCCCTCCTTTCTTTCTCTGCTATTTTTCTTGCTCTCGCTGGCTGTTCTAGCGTGCTGATAACGTGTTCGAAAAAATCAGATCTCTGTTGGATTGATGGTTACAGGCGCTACTTAAAGCATCTGGAGAGACACGAGCGAAGGGAGGCGTCGGTTCCAGAAAGCAAGAGCGAGAGGCGTCTGTGCGAGACAAACCTCACGACGGTTGGGGCAAGGAGAGATTTTCTCCTAATTACAAATTGTAATTAGTTCTAAGGGTGATAGAGTGGTGACCGTGAGGGTCTTTCTGCGATGCGCCTCTGACACTATTATTTTTTTAAAATTTCTTGTGTTCCTGCAACACTGGCACCCGCTCGATAGGCAACGGGACCTGGCGCGCCTTGGGCGGATGCTAGATGCACTATAGGCCATGGCTCGTCGACTTGCTTCGCCCGTGACCGCTTGATGTGTCGACCACTTGGTTGTCTTTTTTATGCCTTTTTTATGGGCATGCTTGTGTTGTGCCCCAATAGATTATGTGTGTCAGGTTGTTTTATTTATAAAGCGGGGCAAAAGTCTGTTTTAAAGTCGTTGCGTTGCACCTCCTTAGATGCCCTATGCATCTAGACGGAGAGGGGGTATGATATTTAGGATGTTTTGTACGTCTTGTGAACATTGCAAAAGACAACTAACACCTCTGCGTCAAAGAAGAAAATGATTTGGTTTGCAAGTTGCAACACGAGCAGCAGACAAATGAAATACCCGGTTTACCAACGGCAACAAGCAGCTAGCTCACATGAGGTCGTCACAAACTGATAGAGCAAGGCGGAAGGTTCACATAAGCGCAAGAGCAGACAGAAAATCCACCTTCAGACTTGAATCAGAGTCGTCACATCACATCAACCGGTCGATCGCTACCAACCACCCGGATCACGAGGAGCAGGAACCGGCCTGCGCAGCTCGCTCTCGCCGTGGGCGAAGCGGCACCCTTCGCCATGAGTGCAGCATCCCCTGGCGAAGTGCCCGCAGAGCTTGGTCTTGAAGCTGTCTAACTGCCATCCGCCGCCGTGAGACGTCGTGTTTCCTCCCGCCGCAGGCGAAGGGGCACCGCCGCCGTCGTGGTTGACAACGTGGATCAGTTGCTCCATGGCCATATCGTAAGCGTTCTTGATCTGGTCGAACGTGCCCTCCAGCTCCACGTTCTTCAAGTCGGCGTCCCAGTCGTGGTCGCGAACGCGCAGCCTGGCGCCGCTGGTCCGGGATATCTGCTTTATGGTGGCTCCGCCACGCCCGATGATGGCGCCCGTGAGGGAGGCGTCCACGCTGATCTTGGCCGTCGCCGAAGCGCCGAAGCTCGCCACTGCTTCCTTGCGGGGGTCGGGCTCCATCTGTGCTCGATGTGCATGGTCACCGGTGGGAGTTGGTTCCATGGGTGGTGGCGTCGCGTTGTCCGTGGACAAATGCTTGGCAGGCTTCTCCTCGCCTTGTGCTGGTGGAGGAGCAGGAGCTGCGGCACTCAGGATGCCCAGTTTCTCGACGGCCCGGTAGCCGCCCGGGATGTCATGGATGAAGTGACAATCATCACCAAAGCGGCAACCTGCAATACTGCACGATGGGAAACATCATGAGGATAAACAACCGAACCAGCAGAATGCAAAGAAAACAGCAACTGTTGAAATATTCGAGTACCTGAAGAATCTGATGCATGGCTTCGATTTGCTTCCTACGCCTGCTTGAAAAGACTCCGGCTCTGTTTCACCAAAACAACCGACCATGCGGTTCCAAGTTAGTACTGAAGCTCTGAATGGAAAATCTGGAGACGGAACGACGAAGCCAGTTTCGCCTGGATCCAGATCCAGCTCGACTGACCTCGCACTCGGTGAGGCAATTCCGACTTCCCTTGGCGTCCAACCGAGCGGGCAGACCAAGTCTCGGCGCGAACCCAGAGTTTCACGTCATCGGGGTGCTTGGACAGGTCGACGCCGGCGGGCAGCACCTTGCAGGCGTCGGAGCTGCCGACGGCGAGCAGGAGCTCCCTCGAGTACTTGATCCTCTGCCCCTCCCTTGCATCGATCGGCCCCGGTCAGATATATCAGATCAGTCACGAAGGAACTCAACTAACCATGCATGCATGCCACGATGGACAGTCCAGTCGCATGCAGCATGGACAGGCGTGCGTACCTGGGCAAGGTCACGGAGGTAGGAATAGTGGCATCGTCAGGAGGCGCTGAGCTCATGTCGCCGGCAGCGGAAGAACGGTCTAATACATGCTGTTTCTACGGTGGTTCACTGCGTCGCCAAGAAGTAGGCAATGGCGTGAAAAAAGCTGGGAGCAGAGAAGTCGCGGTATGTAAATACCACTGGGGTGGGGGAGGCCAGTGGGCGTACGGCCGGCGGCGCCCTCCTCCTATGGTAATGGTAGGGAGCGTTACTGGTAAATTGATTGACGGGACAAGTCCCGGCGCAAGCTCGATCGCCAATCAAGAGCCTTTGCCTCTGGCGCAGTCGCGCATGCAGGAACGAGGCGTCGCTTGTGACGTTGATCCATCGCGCCGATTGGGCAGAGCACATTCAGCCTCTTGGACTTCAACTCCCCAGGGGCTGCAACGGCACGCGGATCTTCTCCCCAAGCTTATGAATGTGTGGGCAGAGCACAAACGTGGAGGTGAATCGTGCTGTTGGTCAGGGTGGCGACTCTGCAACTCGGAGGTTCAAATTTCAACCTCGAAGTTCAGAGGCCAACTTGCTTGGAAACAACAAGGCAAGGAGCCATGTTCAGATACTCCCTCCTTTTCGGTTTATAGGGCTTATCTCAAAATTTTAGTTTTTCCATTTTATAAGGCTCAATTTGGTTGTTTCCCATCACATGTTCAGATTTCAAGGTGCATTAAATCATTGCATGCAAATATTAAGAGAAAATTGATCAATGCATTTAATTTATGCATGCATGCATTGCAATTAATGCATTGGTAAACATACTTTTTTGAGGAAAAAGAGCATTAATTGAATGCTTTTGCAAACTACAAAAAGTATTCCACCACTCACTATCTATCTTGGTTGGTGAGATTTTTGAATTGAGCCTTATAAACCGGAAATGAGGGAGTATGTATATATAGTTTGTCGTATGGTATGGAAAAAATATTACCATCTGTTTTTCTTTCTTTTGATAAAGCGCCATTGGGTTTTTTTTAGACAAAAGCGCCATTGGGTGGTATGAATAAATTATGTTCACATTTGTTAAGCCATGTTCATACGAAAACATAGCACGAAGTTTGTCATGTTCACCATTAAAAAAAGTGCACCTATATGTTAATTATTATTTTTTTGAAACAAGGCAAAAGATTGCCATTTTCATTGAATAAGAAGAAGGTTTTAGAGTCGAGGCCAGCGGCCGAGTTACAATCCTCACTCTCGCGGCATTACATTACACAAATATTTTGCCCCGGCATGGCACCATCATGAGGCTTCTTCTTTGATTTGAGCAACAAGCACACCCACTGGAATTGCGTTGTTACGGAACACACGTGCATTTCGCTCTTTCCATATTTCCCAAGATATCAGTAGCATAATGGAAGTCAGCGCCCTTCGTGGTCGTGAGGTCCCATAAGCATTGCTGCGCCACCACTCCTTGACCGAAGTCAAACCACCCCAGTTCGCTGGGTGTACATCTTGTAAACCGAGCCACGATTTAATCATTTCCCACACACGGATGGTGTAGCGGCATTGAAAAAGAAGGTGTGCCGCCGATTCCGGAGTTTGCTTGCAAAGAGGACAAAGATTACAATTTGGCCAACCCCTTCGCTGAAGCCTGTCAACCGTCCAAACTCTGTTGTTGATGACCAACCAAGCAAAAAAATTGTATTTAGGAGGAGCCCAGTTCTGCCACACTAACAGAGGCATGTTCGTGTCCACTAGCCCAAGGAATTATGTATTATATGCCGACGCCGCTGAATATTGGCCATCATTGGTGAACTTTCACCTAATTGAATCGGTCTCCTCTGGGTTGAGATTGACCAACGAGAGCTTTCCCCAAAGGTTGACAAACTCAGATATGTGGCTGACAGTGAGGTTCCCACCAATATCTACCTTAGAGACCCAGAAGTTATTGTGTAAGGCCTTCTTCACAGAGCAGTTTTTTCTTGATTAATGTATTGCCATGTTATGTACTAAAACATGATGGTAGTGTTTGCCATGGGACACATGTAAAAATTGCACTGGCACAGTTTCGAAACAAGTAAGCACAAGCACAGAGTAAATTGCCATGATCCATGGCAAACACTACATAAATCCTATACAGGTCACGGCGAAATTGTCTGGTGACATGGCAAATCCTGAAGAAAAAAAATTCTACATCTTGGACAGTGTGGGCAAATTTGTACTACTTGTGACATCGCAAATTCAGAAGAAAAAAAGTCTATATCTTGGGAAATATAGGTAAATATGTGTTTGTGACATGGCAAATGAAAGTAACTTTTTTGCTAGTGACATGACAAATTCCTGAAAAAGTTGTCATGTTAATTATGTACAAATTTTTTGCCACGGACACATGTTATATACAACAAATTTGCCATGCTACAAGACTATGCTCCAAAAAACTTTACATTTTAGTTGGCAAGGCAAAAGAAGGAAATTAAACTTAATTTGCCATGTGAACCGAAACTTGGCAGGGCAGAAGTTTGCCATGCTACAAAACTATGCACCAAGAACTCTAATTAAAGTTTATTTACTTGGCATGGCAGTAATTAAATTTAATTGATAAAAGGTTGACATTGGAAACATTAGAAAAATGTTCCATGATCCATGGCAAATACTATATAAATCCTATACACGTCACGGCGAAATTGTCTAGTGATATGGCAAATCTAGAAGAAAAAAATGTCTACATCTTGGACAGTGTGGGAAAATTTGTACTTGTGATATCACAAATTCAGAAGAAGAAAAATCCATACCTTGGGAAATATAGGTAGATTTGTGTTTGTGATATGGCAAATGAAAGTAAAATTTGCGCTAGTTAAATGACAAATTCATTAAAAAGTTGTCGTGTTATCTACAACAAATTTGCCATGGACACATGTTATATACAACAAAGTTGCCATGCTACAGAAAAACTCTATATTTTAGTTGGCACGGCAAAAGAAGGAAACTGAACTTCATTTGCATGTGGACCTAAATTTGAGAGGGCACAAGTTCGCCATGCTACAAAACTATACACCAAAAACTATAATCAAAGTTTATTTAGTTGGCATGGCAGTGATGAAACTTAATCTATGAAAAGAGTCACATGAGCAACTTATATCCGGTGAAAATGGGCATTCAGTGAAAATCTGAAAAGTTACATCACGGGACATCAGATTAAGAATAAATGACACAGATTCAAGGTGGAATTTTAACCTTCCACTTAAATGCCTATTAGCAGATAACTCCCTCCATCTATTCTCTAACTAGGTTCCTAATCCATCAATCCACCCACGATCAATTCGTCTTCGATCTTCTGGTGCGATGGATACTTCGCCTACGCCGACCACCAAGCACCCATCGCCGACCATAAACTCTCTCCCTCCATCGGCCATAATCTCTCTCCCTCAGTCGGTTGTGACGCATCCTCGGACGACCATGATCCCTGACTTTTGCCTTTCGGAACACACGACATCTCTACCTCTCGGAACCGTCGATCTCGCCACCATGCCTCAGCTTTCTTGTAGCCCTACACAGGTTTGTTTTGATGAACATCGCAGTACTTGCGACGGTTCTAAAGGACATGAGCTCAAATGACTGGTTGTCAGGAGAATCTATAGGCCACGGCCCCATAACTATTTGTGATATGGCTCCATATACACACAACAGAATATCGCATGACCAGGGAATACACTGCATGGCTGACAACATAGTGGGTAGGTTGATTGGACATCACCCTAGATGGACGACAAAGATTTGGGTTGTGCACACAATCAGTTAGGAAAAATCCACATCCCTCACATAAGTGACATGCAATTTTTTGTAAACTAGATAATGCCCCGCAGATTGGTGTGGTATTTTTTAGCAATGAACTTATCAAAATTAAAATTAGAATATATTAGAATTGTACTATATCGCATATCACATTCAACCTAACCTCACATTAGAAGCCGAGAAATTTAACCCAGGGGCCAATGCCCCCCCCCCCCCTCTCAAAAAATGGTTATTGTCTTAAATTTACTATGGCAATTGTAGAAAAACAAAAATCTTAGTTTTGCCATGTGAGTAGTACACATGGTGGCAATCTAGAAAAATACATAGAACGAATATGCTACTGGTTGCGCGAAACGCGAGGTTGCTATCGCTGAATCATGAGGATTAGCGTGAGCCTGCCCCACATGGCCCCACCCGTATATGGCTATTTCAGTTTTCTCAGAGCCATAAGACTAGCCACGGTGGGGAGTAACTTAGAGTAGTAACATGCATATGTTACTAGTCTATGTTACTATATCCACAATGGGGACAATAACATATGTGTGGTGTCATGCAACACTTTATTTATTAAGTTGTAGACTCATCTTGTCTTGGTATGTGTGATGTTCCTCATACTACCAGTAGCTAGTTATGTTACCACATCACTCTCTTTCTTTATTAATTACTTGCCACATCATTTATTTTATCTAAATATGTATGATATTACCACTTATGTTACTCCCATCATGGGTAGTCTAATGAATACAGTCACATCGTATTTACCGACCTATCTACTCCTGCACCTATCGCGTACTCGCCTATGGGCCGTGTCTCATCACCCGAGCGGGACACAATTCAAAATCCGAATCCCCTTGGGCAGCCTCATCACCACGAACCACCATGACCCCATCCCCGCACGACCGCACCTAGATTTACATATTAATTCATGATCCACGAGTGGATCTTGGTGCAGAGCCATTCACGGATCTTTTCCACATAACTTTATGGTGTAACTCCCCAAAAAATGTTCATGGTATTACAAGATAATTATGTACCAGACTAAACATATGTGTGTCATTTCTTAAATAGCAGCCACAAATGTTATGCGTAACAGATTTTGTGCCTAGACCAGCATAGATTTTTTTGCGGGGCTAGACTAGCATAGCTAATGAGGAGTGCAGTACTTGCGACGAACTTGAAGGACATGGGCCCAAAGAACTTGTTGACAGGAGAATCTATAGGCTACGACCCCACAATTGTTGTGGTACGGCTTCATATACGCACAACAGAATATCAGATACCACGGAATACACTGCATAGCTGAGAACATGGTGGAGTAGGTTGATTGGACATCACCCCATATGGACGGCAAAAATTCGGGTACAAACATATGACATATTGCTTGTTCGGATAACCCCCGCGGATTGATGTGAAATTCTTTAGCAATGAACATATCCAAAATAAAATTATAATATATTAGAATAGCATTGTATCAAATTCAACCTAAAGGTAAATGTTTAGGGCCTGTTTGGTTCCAAATAAGGGTCTGTTTGGTTCCAAATAAGTCACCAACTTATAAGTCGAAAAGTGAAAAAAGTGACTTACTTTGCCAAACAGACCCGACTTATAAGTCACACCAACTTATAAGTCATAAGTTGCTCCACCCCAACTTAAAACTTATAAGTCAACCCCTTTTGCATGGGTCCCGCCACCTGCATGATATTGATTGGTGTGTGAAGGTGTGTCAGGTGACTTATAATCCAGGTGACAACCAAACAGACGTGACTTATAAGTCACTGATTTTAAGTCACCTGACTAATAAGTCAGGTGACTTATTGAAACCAAACAGGCCCTAAGTCACCAACTTATAAGTCGAAAAGTGAAAAAAGTGACTTATTTTGCCAAACAGACCCAACTTACCAACACGAATACAACATACCAACATGGTGGCAGAGGCCGAAATATTTAACCGAGGGGGGCAATGCCCCCACCCCCATGTTTGAGATGAACTTATTTTTATGGGAGGTCTTAGATGGGAATTTGAGTCCTTTTATATCTTTCCCGCATCCCGGGCTTCTCACCTCCACTGTTCCAGACCACATCGTTTCCACCTTCTTCCTTGGTTGTCAGTTGCATATTTCTTCAAGGGCCAGCAAGTTCTCAAAATCGGCAGGCTCCTACTGGCCACCATCGTCGTCGTTATGGTCGTCCTTTGGGCATTGTTCAAATTTATCACGTAGAGGGCAAAGCCACCAGGCGATGATGATGCCGCAACCTGGCATGAGGCGTCAGCCTTTCATGGTTGTTCCCACACCAAATTATTCAAATTTCCTTATTTCATGATAAATGTTTATTATTCATGCATTCAAATTAGCCAAATCATTGGGGTTGTTCTCACGCCAGGCTCAATAGGTTTGTCAATAGGCCTGCATCTGCGCCTTTGACTATTTGAATTCACGTGAAAGCATAAATAAATCCACGTTACCAAGTTAGCCTTCGACCAAACTCTGAGGGAAATCATATTAACCATTGGATCAACTTAATACTTGATAGTACAGTTGTATCCTGAAACCTCTCAATTTTTTATAGCACAGATACTTGAGAAAATGAATTACAGTACTAAAAACAGAACATGCTGATAAGAGCCATGACTAAAATGCAATATGGAATCCATAGACTCGACGGCATAATCCCAAGTTTAGAGTTACACCGATCTCATCCGGCCACTGATCTCATCCGGCGGTTGGTAGATCGCTACCAACCACACGGATCTCGAGGAGCAGCAGGAGCCGGCCTGCGAAGCTCGCTCTCGCCGTGGGCGAAGCGGCAGCCGTCGCCATAGGTGCAGGATCCTCTGGCGAAGTGCGCGCACAGCCTGGTCTTGACGCCGTTATATCGCCCTCCGCCGGGCACCGGGAGATGCTCCCAGACCATAGCGCTGGCGTGCCTGATCTGGTCGGTCGTGCCCTCCAGCTCCACGTTCTTCAAGCCGGCGTCCCGCTCGTGGTCGCGGATGCGCAGCCTGGCGCCGCTGGCCCGGGATATCTCCCTTATGGTCGCTCCGCCACGCCCGATGACGGCGCCCGAGGGACGCGTCCACGGTGATCCTGGCCATCGCCGGAGAGCCGAAACCCGCCGGAGCTGCCTTGCCGGGGTTGGGCGCCAGTGGAGGTGCGTGGCGACCAGCGGCCCCTTGCTCTATGTGTGGTGGCGCTGAGTTGTCCTGGGACAGATGCTCGGAAAGTTCCTTCTCGCCTTGCGAAGGAGCTTCACCGCCCAGGCTGTCCAGGTTTGCGACGGCCTGGTAGCCGCCCGGGAAGTCGTGGGTGAAGAGGCATTCCTCGCCAAAGCGGCAGCCTGCAGTACTGCACGATGGCAATATGAATATCACGCGGATGAGCTCTACTGAACCGGCCACTTAAAGCAACGGGACAAGAGCTTGTACGTGTTCACGCTGACATCACTTCTCATGAAATCTAGTTAATTCATTTTGTTAACCTATATACTCCTACTTCCATAGATACAAATAAGAATAAAGAATATAACATATTCCTTTTTCCAAGTCACTTGCTTCAAGCTCGAGTTCTTTGGATTAACAAAAAGAGTTGCAAAACATGTGTTATTTTTTCATACACAAAATGTCCTTCGCTCCGTCCACAGCCCAGGAATCTACGGCTATGTTAAACAAAAAAAATTACCTGAAGAATCGTGTGCATGGCCATGGCTTGGATTTACTCCCTACGCCCGTCTGGGATGACTCCGGCCCTGTTACACCAAATCAATCGATCAGTCATCATCAAGTGCACCAAGTCGATCAATACGACGTGGCAGAAACGAAGATGGATCTGTAGCCGGTTTCTGTGGGCTGGACTCCATATCCAATCGGCTCACCTCGGGCTCGCCGAGGCAAAACCCCGCGGCCAGCTCCGCATCGCAAACTCCTTTTTACCGGAGGCGGGATGTACCGGAGCCGCATCCACCCTTTACATGCTTTATGATCTGTGCATAAATAGGACCCATCCATATGTATAATCATGTATTGAGACATATGACCTTTTGTATATAGTCAAATCAATGTCAGACTAGTAGGGACCATGTCAGGGAGAAGCAGTACTTTCTGCAGTGGATTGCACGCATGCATGCAGCATATCCCCTCTCTCTCAAACAAATCCATGCATTTTATTTTTGGTTACATTTTTTGATGACCAATATTTTTTACAGCTTTGTACTATTATTTAAAATTTTCATATATTCAAATTCTTGAACATAAGATCTTTATAATCATACCAATCTTGAATATATTTAAACTAATTTAATTTTTACTATTTCAATCATATCAAAATATGAATTTCACTCATTTCAAATTACAATTTTCGAAATGATTGAAATCAGTCATTGAAATGATTGAAACACTTTTCCGAATATAGTTTTCTTTGTGAGTTTCATATTCTAGCTTGTGAAATTGTTTCTTCAATGGAGTAAATGTGATGTATTTTACTGAAACTAGTGAAATCTATCTTTTGTAATAAGTGTAATCAGCTTTTTGAAACAAGTGAAATATATTATTTCAATTGAGCGACTGTAGTGTGTTTTCTGAATGAGTGAAATGAGTTATTTGAAAAAAGTGAAATATATCTTTTTGGTGTGAAACGACTTTTTCATTGTGTGATACTGATATTTCTGCTGAGTGAAATATGTTTCAATATTTTTTTTCATAAATACGAAGTGAAATTAGTTTCTCATATATATTTTGTAATGAGTGAAATCAGTTTTCTGAAACTAGTGAAATGGGTGAAATCTATATTTTGTAAATGAGTGCAGTGTGTTTTCTGAAATGCATGAAATAAGTTATTTGAATAAAGTGAAATAAAACCAATTTTTGTTGTGAAACTAATTTTTCAGTGTTTGAAACTGATATTTTTTATGAGCGGAATATATTTCAATATATTTCTTAAATTTGCAATGAAATTAGTATTGCAAATGAGAGTAATGTGTTTTCTGAAATGTGTGAAATCTATTTTGAAACGAGTGAAATGATTTTTTAACTTCTATTAGCGAAACAGTCAAAAACACTTTTATGAAATAGCGGATCAATCTTATGTTTTATGAAAGCGATATTAAAAGATAATTAAAATATAAAATAAGAAATTAGTGAAATAGGATTATTTAAAATATGTGAAATTGGGTATTTCAAACACGTCTAAGTTGCAGTCAAACACGTCTAAATTGAATATATTAAACTTCTTTTTTACTACTATATCAAATATATCTATTTCTTTGTGAGTTTCATATTCCAGTTTGTGAAATTGAGCGAAACACTAGAAAAAACTTTTATGAAATAGTGAAACAATTTAGTGTTTTATGAAAGTGATTTCAGAGATAATTGAAACATATAAAATAAAAATATTTCAAAAATATCCAAAATTGATCTTGTTCTGTAGATCTTGTCATCACAAATTTAAATATACAAAAAGTTTCAATAATGTACATTTGGTTCAAAAGATATAAGTCATTGAAAATATGAGGATGGAAATAAAATGCATGTCATATGTATTCCGTGAGTGAATGAATGCATGCATGCATCATTGTCTCTACTCTAACTATCTCTCTTCTGTAAAAGCTGACAATATCTGACACTAGTACATGTATTGCTATGTGTAATCTGCTATCTGAAAATAAAGTATAAAACCTGCACTGATCTTGATGAAAACGACGAAGGATGGATCAAGCACTGGTACATCCCGGCTCCGGTAAAAAAACTTAGTCGAGCTCCGCATGCTCTTCCAGCCGGGCGGGCGCCCCGAGCCTCCGCGCGAGACGAGCAATCGCAACCCCTCGCCGCTCCCGACGCCCAGAGTGTCGCGGTGCTCGGGTCGTTGGACAGCAGGTGGAAGCCGGCGGGCAGCGCCTTGCAGGCCTCCGAGCCGCCGACGGCGAGCAGCAGCTCCCTCGAGTACGTGATCCTCTTCGCCCGCCCCTCCTCCTCCCTGGCATCCATCGGCCGGTCAGATTAATCAGATCAGTGTAAGGAAGGAACTAACCATGCGTGCCTCGATTGATTGCCCGCGCTGCCTGACGGTGGCGGCATGAACCAGCGCGCGTGCCTACCTGGGCATGGCGACGGGGGTAGGGATAGTGGCATCGTCACGAGGCACCCAGCCCATCTCGCCGGCACCGGAAGTTCAGTCTAAGAGCATGGTTAATAGTATAGCCAACTACTGGCTATAAGTCATTGCCATGTCATCTATAGCCCATTTTATAGCCAATATGTACAATAGTTGATTAGAAGAGTGTACTACTTTTTTATTATATGGTCCACCTTTCACTCTTACAAAGTGCCTAGGAGCACGTGCTAGAGCTGGCTCTTCACCAAAAGCCCGCTTACCTTCTCTCTCTTCTTCTCTTTTCTCCAACTAAGCAAAAATATACTAATTTATTTCTTATAGCCAGCTGACTCAGCTCTATTGTACTTGCTCTAAGGAGGCCAGTGGGCCTATGCAGGATTGGTTGGTGGCTTGGTGCGGTAATGGCTCAGCCGCTGCATGCACATTGAGCTTCTTCAACTCCCCAAGAGCTGCACGAGCACGCGGATCTTCTCCCCAGGCTTATTAATGTGTCTGCCGAGCACAAACGTTGAGGTTGCAGACCAAGGCCCAGTTTTTTTTGCTAGAATACGAGGGTTCTTCCAGAATCCGACCCCTACCCAGCTTCTCCCAGAATTTTTGAGCTTCATTTGTTTTACAATCCTATCTTATTAGACCCTAACTAGATAGGATTGTAGTAAAACAAAGGGAAACGCTTGTATCCGGTGGACCGGCTAAAAATTGCACCAGTCGCGCACGGGGGTCACACGTACGCATCTTCAGTGGTGGGGCCCATCCACCGCCGTCCCCTCATCTTATCTTCTCAGAGTCTCAAAGGACCACGTCCACTCCTCCCATCCCGTGACGCTCTCATCTCATCCGCTCCGTAGCTCTGCTCCACCTCATCTCGCATGCCGCCGCCGGGATTCTCTGCCACCGGCGACGCGATCCCGGCTGGCCATGACCACCACTCACCTTCTGTTTCTTCTATCTCTGCCATGGCTGCTCCACCAATCGCAGCCGCAGTGTCCAAGGGTGCTGGAAGCGGCACCGCAACTCCCAGCGGTGACCACGCCAACGTGTGTTGCAACCATGGTGGCAAAACGCTGGAATCATGACGGAGGATGCTAGAACCGGCGTCCACCGGTGCTGGAACCGGACGCGGCCTCTCGGCGCGGATGGTTTTCTGTTGAAACTTGCTACGTCTTTTGTTATTGCTGGAAACAACCTTTGTTTGCTACCACCGGGTTGCTTTTTTGCTGGAACTAGTATCCATTCTTGCTCTCTGTTTTCGTTGGAAACAACACATTTTTGCTACCGCCGTATTCGAGTTTTGCTGGAACCAACGCCTAATTTTGCTACAACCGGCTTTTTGAGTTTTGCTAGAACCAGCAACCACTCCCCGGCCATGTCCAAATGTGATATGGCCGGCGACCAACAGTGCTACAACCGACAACCATGCAAGCTACATCCGGTTAACATTTTTGCTACAATGGCGACGACGGGTGGCAGCGGCGAGTCTTTTTTGCTGGAACCGATATTGTTTTTTGCTACAACCGACCAACTTTTTTGCTGCTACTGGCAGTCCCGGGGAATAGTACATATCTTCGCAAGGGCGTCGCCGGAGGTGCTCTGGCCGACGATCGCCACCACCGGAAGCTGCGGCCGCTGCCCCTGGAGCAGCGACCGTCGCCACGAGGAGCCGCAACCAAGGGCACTTCATGCATGAAGCCTGCAAGCAACACAGGAGACGACAGGCAGCGAGGGAGGTGACCGGCGACGAGCAGCAGCGCCCGACAGAGAGCAGCGTGCCCGGCGGCGAGGTGGTAACCGGCCAGACACCCAAGCATTGCTTCGAGGACGGGCGTGTCGCTCGTCCATGGCGGCGCGATGGGGATTTGTTTTCTTTAGAGAAGAAGAATGCGTAGGGGTAGATGAAGGGAGATCATGTGGCCCAAAAGGCTTCAATCGTACGTCTGGGATGCGACCTGCCGAAAGTTTAGGCCGGTGCACCGACGCGGATAAGTTCCCTAAAACAAATGAGGCTCAAAGATTCTGGGAGAAACTGGGTAGGGGTTGGATTCTGGGAGAATCCCAAGATTCTGGCAAAAGAACTGGGCCCAAGTGTCGAGGGAAATCATATACTGCTAGGAATTGTTGGTCAGTGTCGTGACTATATGCAACTTAAATCATGTCTAGTTCAAATTTCAACCAAAAAGTTGAGAGGCCAATTTGGGGTGACAAGGCAAGGAAAATATGATGTATCATACTTCAGTAGAGGCCTGTAACGTGCCTTGCTCGTGGCGGATCTGGGTGGCGAAGGGAAGGGAGGAAGAAGATGGGGATCTATTGCTTAGAAGGGAAGGAAGGAGTTCTGGAGATCAGCTCCGATACAAGTCGAGTACAAAATGCATACCCACTCCCACACACACGCTAGACTATATGTAGCGGCCGCCAGTTGGCATCCGTATCCAATCGCTGCGCATGTCCTCGTCACGCCTTGTCCACCTGGTTGTCGACTAGGTCAATGGTTGCTTGACTTGGGCCGGCCTGGCTCCGGGGCCCATCGTCAGGTGGCTCCAGGGTGGCCTTGACATTCTCCCCCCCCTTGGGAAACGGCTTGCCCCCAAGCCGTGAAGAAAGGAAAACATTGGCGCAGTTGCCTTGGATCTTCCCAGGTGGTCAAGGAAATGGGCAACCCGGACCAGTGCACACAAACCTTCTAGATAGCCCCAATGTTCGTCTTGACCGAGCGCTCTCCGATGATCGCCACTGGTTCATTATCCATACCAAGGATCTCAGTGTTCGGGGGTAATTCTTGTTCGACTAAGGCGTCGCTGCCAATCGCTTTCTTCAGCTGCGACACGTGCACCACCGGATGGATCTTGCTCCCTGCTGGCAAGTGAAGTTTGTAAGATACCTTGCCAACTCTAGCCACAATCTTGTATGGTCCATAGTGACGAAATGCGAGCTTCTGGAATGGGCATTGTGCGTCGGATGTCTGAATGAAGGGCTGTAAGCGCAAGAAGACTGAATCACCCACTTCAAACTCCCTGTCTGTGCGCTTTTTGTCTGCTTGCCTTTTCATCCTGTCCTGAGCCTGTTTCAGTTGTTGTTGTGGCAGGTCCATCATCACTTCCCTTTCCTTCAGCCATGTTGCTAGGTCGGGCACACTGCAATCATCCACTTGAGTGACCCCAAATTCTCTCGGCAGAGTGCCATAGATCACTTCATATGGAGTTCTTCCCAAAGCTGAGTGAAAGGTGGTATTATACCAGTATTCTGCAAGGAATAGCCATCTGTACCAATTCTTGGGGCAAGCATGGACAGAGCACCGAAGGTATGTCTCTAGGCATTGATTTACCCGTTCCGTCTGTCCGTCCGTCTGCGGGTGGTATGACGAGCTCATGCGCAACTGAGTTTGAGCTAACTTAAAGAGTTCCTGCCACAAACTGCTAGTGAATATCCTGTCGCAATCCGAGATGATAGCCAACGGAAGACCATGCAGCTTGAAGATGTGTTGCATGAAGGCTACAGCCACTGAGAAGGCTGTGTATGGATGCTTCAGTGGCACAAAATGGCTATATTTCGAAAACTTGTCAACCACCACTAGGATCACATCATAGCCATTGGATTTTGGAAGGCCTTCAATGAAATCCAATGATATGACTGCCCATGGACGCTTCGGAATTGGTAGAGGCTGAAGCAGCCCCGCCGGAGCGACCCGTTCTGTCTTTGCTTGCTGACAAGTTGTTCACTGACGAACAAACTGACGAACCATGTCTTTGAGTCCTTTCCAAGCAAACAAGCGTCACACTCTATGATAGGTGGCGTGGAATCCCGAGTGCCCCCCCCGGCTGCACTGTCATGTAGGGCCTTGATCAAAGATTCCCGAGTTTGAGGATCATCCCCTATCCAGATGCGTCCTTGAAAACGAATCACTCCCTCCTATATAGCATATCCAGGATCGCTGATTTCATCAAGCGCAAGTCGCGACATCAGCCGTTGAGCTGCGGGGTCTTGTTGATAGTTGTCCAAAATTGCTTGGAGCCAAGCTGGTTTGGCCAGGGCGATTGCCGCCAGCTCCTGGGATTTGTCTTTGGGGCGTCGGGACAGGGCATCAACAGCCCTATTAGACACTCCAACCTTGTATTGAATCTAGAATCGTAGCCCCACCAACTTGGTAAAAGCCCTCTGCTGGATAGGCGTATTGAGTCTCTGATCCTTCAAGTTGAGCAGGCTGCGTTGATCGGTGCGGATAATGGATTCTGAATGTTGCAAGTATGGGCGCCAATGATCAACAGCAAGGAGTAGAGCCAGGCATTCCTTCTCGTAAGCCGACAACCCAAGGTTACGAGGAGCTAAACTCTTGCTCAAGTACGCGACGGGATGCCCTTCTTGCATGAGCACCGCGCCAATTCCTATGCCACTGGCATCTGTTTACACCACGAATTGCTTCGAGAAATCCAGCAAGGCCAACACCGGAGCAGTAACTGTTGGGGAACGTAGTAATTTCAAAAAAATTCCTACGCGCACGCAAGATCATGGTGATGCATAGCAACGAGAGGGGAGAGTGTTGTCCACGTACCCTCATAGACCGAAAGCGGAAGCGTTATGACAACGCGGTTGATGTAGTCGTGCGTCTTCACGATCTGACCGATCCAAGCACCGAACGTACGGCACCTCCGAGTTCAGCACACGTTCAGCTCGATGATGATCCCCGGACTCTGATCCAGCAGGGTGTCGGGGATGAGTTTCGTCAGCACGACGGCGTGGTGACGGTGATGATGTTCTACCGATGCGGGGCTTCGCCTAAGCACCGCTACGATATGACCGAGGTGGAATATGGTGTGGGGGGGGCATCGCACACGGCTAAGGAACGATCACGAAGATCAACTTGTGTGTCTAGAGGTGCCCCCCTGCCCCCATATATAAAGGAGCAAGGGGGAGGCCGGCCGGCCCTAGGGGCGTGCCAAGGAGGGGGGGAGTCCTCCTCCTAGTAGGAGTAGGACTCCCCTTTCCTAGTCCAACTAGGAAGAGGAAGGGGGAAGGAAAGAGAGGGAGAGGGAGAGGGAAAGAGGGGCCGCGCCCCCCTCCCCTAGTCCAATTCGGACTCCTCATGGGAGGGGGCGCGCCACCTCCTGGGCTGCTGCCCTCTCTCTCCCCTCAGGCCCACTAAGGCCCAATACTTCCCCAGGGGGTTCTGGTAACCCTCCGGCACTCCGGTTTTCTCCGAAATCACCCGGAACACTTCCGGTGTCCGAATATAGTCGTCCAATATATCAATCTTTATGTCTCGACCATTTCGAGACTCCTCGTCATGTCCGTGATCACATCCGGGACTCCGAACAAACTTCGGTACATCAAAACTTATAAACTCATAATAAAATTGTCATCGTAACGTTAAGCGTGCGGACCCTACGGGTTCGAGAACTATGTAGACATGACCTAGAACTGTTTCTGGTCAATAACCAATAGCGGAACCTGGATGCTCATATTGGCTCCTACATATTCTACGAAGATCTTTATCGGTCAAACCGCATAACAACATACGTTGTTCCCTTTGTCATCGGTATGTTACTTGCCCGAGATTCGATCGTCGGTATCCAATACCTAGTTCAATCTCGTTACCGGCAAGTCTCTTTACTCGTTACGTAATGCATCATTCCGTAACTAACTCATTAGCTACATTGCTTGCAAGGCTTATAGTGATGTGCATTACCGAGAGGGCCCAGAGATACCTCTCCGACAATCGGAGTGACAAAACCTAATCTCGAAATACGCCAACTCAACATGTACCTTTGGAGACACTTGTAGAGCTCCTTTATAATCACCCAGTTACGTTGTGACGTTTGGTAGCACACAAAGTGTTCCTCCGGTAAACGGGAGTTGCATAATCTCATAGTTGTAGGAACTTTGTATAAGTCATGAAGAAAGCAATAGCAACATACTAAACGATCAAGTGCTAAGCTAACGGAATGGGTCAAGTCAATCACATCATTCTCCTAATGATGTGATCCCGTTAATCAAATGAAAACTCATGTCTATGGTTAGGAAACATAACCATCTTTGATTAATGAGCTAGTCAAGTAGAGGCATACTAGTGACATTAAGTTTGTCTATGTATTCACACATGTATCATGTTTCCGGTTAATACAATTATAGCATGAATAATAAACATTTATCATGATATGAGGAAATAAATAATAACTTTATTATTGCCTCTAGGGCATATTTCCTTCAGTCTCCCACTTGCACTAGAGTCAATAATCTAGATTACACAGTAATGATTCTAACACCCATGGAGTCTTGGTGCTGATCATGTTTTGCTCATGGAAGAGGCTTAGTCAACGGGTCTGCAACATTCAGATCCGTATGTATCTTGCAAATCTCTATGTCTCCCACATGGACTTGGTCCCGGATGGAATTGAAGCGTCTCTTGATGTGCTTGGTTCTCTTGTGAAATCTGGATTCCTTTGCCAAGGCAATTGCACCAGTATTGTCACAGAAGATCTTCATTGGTCCCGATGCACTAGGTATGACACCTAGATCGGAAATGAACTCCTTCATCCAGACTCCTTCATTTGCTGCTTCCGAAGCAGCTATGTACTCCGCTTCGCATGTAGATCCCGCCACGACGCTTTGTTTAGAACTGCACCAACTTACAGCCCCATCGTTTAATAAAAACACGTATCCGGTTTGCGATTTAGAATCGTCCGGATCAGTGTCAAAGCTTGCATCGACGTAACCATTTACGACTAGCTCTTTGTCACCTCCATAAACGAGAAACATATCCTTAGTCCTTTTCAGGTATTTCAGGATGTTCTTGACCGCTGTCCAGTGATCCACTCCTGGATTACTTTGGTACCTACCTGCCAAGCTTATTGCTAAGCATACGTCAGGTCTGGTACACAGCATTGCATACATGATAGAGCCTATGGCTGAAGCATAGGGAACATCTTTCATTTTCTCTCTATCTTCTGCTGTGGTCGGGCATTGAGTCTGACTCAACTTCACACCTTGTAATACAGGCAAGAACCCTTTCTTTGCCTGATCCATTTTGAACTTTTTCAAAACTTTATCAAGGTATGTGCTTTGTGAAAGTCCAATTAAGCGTCTTGATCTATCTCTATAGATCTTGATGCCCAATATGTAAGCAGCTTCACCGAGGTCTTTCATTGAAAAACTTTTATTCAAGTATCCCTTTATGCTATCCAGAAATTCTATATCATTTCCAATTAACAATATGTCATCTACATATAATATCAGAAATGCTACAGAGCTCCCACTCACTTTCTTGTAAATACAGGCTTCTCCAAAAGTCTGTATAAAACCATATGCTTTGATCACACTATCAAAGCGTTTATTCCAACTCCGAGATGCTTGCACCAGTCCATAAATGGATCGCTGGAGCTTGCACACTTTGTTAGCACCTTTTGGATCGACAAAACCTTCTGGTTGCATCATATACAACTCTTCTTCCAGAAATCCATTCAGGAATGCAGTTTTAACATCCATTTGCCAAATTTCATAATCATAAAATGCAGCAATAGCCAACATGATTCGGAGAGACTTAAGCATCGCTACGGGTGAGAAAGTCTCATCGTAGTCAACCCCTTGAACTTGTCGAAAACCTTTCGCAACAAGTCGAGCTTTGTAGACAGTTACATTACCATCAGTGCCAGTCTTCTTGTTGAAGATCCATTTATTCTCGATGGCTTGCCGATCATCGGGCAAGTCAACCAAAGTCCATTGTTCTCATACATGGATCCCATCTTAGATTTCATGGCCTCAAGCCATTTCGCGGAATCTGGGCTCATCATCGCTTCCTCATAGTTCGTAGGTTCGCCATGGTCAAGTAACATGACTTCTAGAATAGGATTACCGTACCACTCTGGTGCGGATCTTACTCTGGTAGACCTACGAGGTTTAGTAGTAACTTGATCTCAAGTTTCATGATCAATATCATTAGCTTCCTCACTGATTGGTGTAGTTGTCACAGGAACCGGTTCTTGTGATGAACTACTTTCCAACAAGGGAGCAGGTACAATTACCTCATCAAGTTCTACTTTCCTCCCACTCACTTCTTTCGAGAGAAACTCCTTCTCTAGAAAGGATCCAAATTTAGCAACGAAAATATTGCCCTCAGATCCGTGATAGAAGGTGTACCCAATAGTCTCTTTTGGGTATCCTATGAAGACACATTTCTCAGATTTGGGTTCGAGCTTATCTGGTTGAAGTTTCTTCACATAAGCATCGCAACCCCAAACTTTAAGAAATGACAACTATGGTTTCTTGCCAAACCACAGTTCATAAGGCGTCATCTCAACGGATTTTGATGGTGCCCTATTTAACGTGAATGCGGCCGTCTCTAAAGCATAACCCCAAAACGATAGCGGTAAATCAGTAAGAGACATCATAGATCGCACCATATCTAGTAAAGTACGATTACGATGTTCGGACACACCATTTCGTTGTGGTGTTCCGGGTGGCGTGAGTTGCGAAACTATTCCGCATTGTTTCAAATGTAAACCAAACTCATAACTCAAATATTCTCCTCCACGATCAGATCGTAGAAATTTTATTTTCTTGTTACGATGATTTTCCACTTCACTCTGAAATTCTTTGAACTTTTCAAATGTTTCAGACTTGTGTTTCATCAAGTAGATATACCCATATCTGCTCAAATCATCTGTGAAGGTGAGAAAATAACGATACCCGTCGCGAGCTTCAATATTCATTGGACCACATACATCAGTATGTATGATTTCCAATAAATCAGTTGCTCGCTCCATAGTTCCGGAGAACGGCGTTTTAGTCATCTTGCCCATGAGGCACGGTTCGCAAGTACCAAGTGATTCATAATCAAGTGATTCCAAAAGTCCATCAGTATGGAGTTTCTTCATGCGCTTTACACCGATATGACCTAAACGGCAGTGCCACAAATAAGTTGCACTATCATTATCAACTCTGCATCTTTTGGCTTCAACATTATGAATATGTGTATCACTACTTTCGAGATTCAATAAAAATAGACCACTCTTCAAGGGTGCATGACCATAAAAGATATTACTCATATAAATAGAACAACCATTATTCTCTGATTTAAATGAATAACCGTCTCGCATCAAACAAGATCCAGATATAATGTTCATGCTCAACGCTGGCACCAAATAACAATTATTTAGGTCTAAAACTAATCCCGATGGTAGATGTAGAGGTAGCGTGCCGACCGCGATCACATCGACTTTGGAACCATTTCCCACGCGCATCGTCACCTCGTCCTTAGCCAATCTTCGCTTAATCCGTAGTCCCTGTTTCGAGTTGCAAATATTAGCAACAGAACCAGTATCAAATACCCAGGTGCTACTGCGAGCATTAGTAAGGTACACATCAATAACATGTATATCACATATACCTTTGTTCACTTTGCCATCCTTCTTATCCGCCAAATACTTGGGGCAGTTCCGCTTCCAGTGTCCAGTTTGCTTGCAGTAGAAGCACTCAGTCTCAGGCTTAGGTCCAGACTTGGGTTTCTTCTCTTGAGCAGCAACTTGTTTGCTGTTCTTCTTGAAGTTCCCCTTCTTCTTCCCTTTGCCCTTTTTCTTGAAACTGGTGGTCTTATTGACCATCAACACTTGATGCTCCTTCTTGATTTCTACCTCCGCAGCCTTTAGCATTGCGAAGAGCTCGGGAATAGTCTTGTCCATCCCTTGCATATTATAGTTCATCACGAAGCTCTTGTAGCTTGGTGGCAGTGATTGAAGAATTCTGTCAATGACACTATCATCAGGAAGATTAACTCCCAGTTGAATCAAGTGATTATTATACCCAGACATTTTGAGTATGTGTTCACTGACAGAACTATTCTCCTCCATCTTACAGCTATAGAACTTATTGGAGACTTCATATCTCTCAATCCGGGCATTTGCTTGAAATATTAACTTCAACTCCTGGAACATCTCATATGCTCCATGACGTTCAAAACGTCGTTGAAGACCCGGTTCCAAGCCGTAAAGCATGGCACACTGAACTATCGAGTAGTCATCAGCTTTGCTCTGCCAGACGTTCTTAACATCGTCAGTTGCATCTGCAGCAGGCCTGGCACCCAGCGGTGCTTCCAGGACGTAATTCTTCTGTGCAGCAATGAGGATAATCCTCAGGTTACGGACCCAGTCCGTGTAATTGCTACCATCATCTTTCAACTTAGCTTTCTCAAGGAACGCATTAAAATTCAACGGAACAACAGCACGAGCCATCTATCTACAACAAACATAGACAAGCAAAATACTATCAGGTACTAAGTTCATGATAAATTTAAGTTCAATTAATCATATTACTTAAGAACTCCCACTTAGACAGACATCTCTCTAGTCATCTAAGTGATCACGTGATCCAAATCAACTAAACCATGTCCGATCATCACGTGAGATGGAGTAGTTTCAATGGTGAACATCACTATGTTGATCATATCTACTATATGATTCACGTTCGACCTTTCGGTCTCCGTGTTCCGAGGCCATATCTGTATATGCTAGGCTCGTCAAGTTTAACCTGAGTATTCTGCGTGTGCAACTGTTTTGCACCCGTTGTATTTGAACGTAGAGCCTATCACACCCGATCATCACGTGGTGTCTCAGCACGAAGAACTTTCGCAACGGTGCATACTCAGGGAGAACACTTCTTGATAATTTAGTGAGAGATCATCTTATAATGCTACCGTCAATCAAAGCAAGATAAGATGCATAAAGGATAAACATCACATGCAATCAATATAAGTGATATGATATGGCCATCATCATCTTGTGCTTGTGATCTCCATCTCTGAAGCACCGTCGTGATCACCATCGTCACCGGCGCGACACCTTGATCTCCATCGTAGCATCGTTGTCGTTACGCCATCTATTGCTTCTACGACTATCGCTACCGCTTAGTGATAAAGTAAAGCAATTACAGGGCGTTTGCATTTCATACAATAAAGCGACAACCATATGGCTCCTGCCAGTTGCCGATAACTTGGTTACAAAACAAGATCATCTCATACAATAAAATATAGCATCATGTCTTGACCATATCACATCACAACATGCCCTGCAAAAACAAGTTAGACGTCCTCTACTTTGTTGTTGCACATTTTACGTGGCTGCTACGGGCTGAGCAAGAACCGTTCTTACCTACGCATCAAAACCACAACGATAGTTCGTCAAGTTAGTGCTGTTTTAACCTTCGCAAGGACCGGGCGTAGCCACACTCGGTTCAACTAAAGTGAGAGAGACAGACACCCGCGAGTCACCTTTAAGCACGAGTGCTCGTAACGGTGAAACCAGTCTCGCGTAAGCATACACGTAATGTCGGTCCGGGCCGCTTCATCTCACAATACCGCTGAACCAAAGTATGACATGCTGGTAAGCAGTATGACTTGTATCGCCCACAACTCACTTGTGTTCTACTCGTGCATATGACATCTACGCATAAAACCTGGCTCAGATGCCACTGTTGGGGAACGTAGTAATTTCAAACAAAATCCTACGCACACGCAAGATCATGGTGATGCATAGCAATGAGAGGGGAGAGTGTTGTCCACGTACCCTCGTAGACCGAAAGCGGAAGCATTATGACAACGCGGTTGATGTAGTCATACGTCTTCACGATCCGACCGATCCAAGCATCGAATGTACGGCACCTCTGAGTTCAGCACATGTTCAGCTCGATGACGATCCCCGGACTCCGATCCAGCAAGGTGTTGGGGATGAGTTCCGTAAGCACAACGACGTGGTGACGATGATGATGTTCTACCAACGCAGGGCTTCGCCTAAGCACCGCTACGATATGACCGAGATGGAATATGGTGGGGGGCACCGCACACGACTAAGGAACGATCACGAAGATCAACTTGTGTGTCTAGAGGTGCCCCCCTGCCCCCGTATATAAAGGAGCAAGGGGGGAGGCCGGCCGGCCCTAGGGGCGCGCCAAGGAGGGGGAGTCCTCCTAGTAGGAGTAGGACTCTCCTTTCCTAGTCCAACTAGGAAGAGAGAAGGGGGAAGGAAAGAGAGGGAGAGGGAGAGGGAAAGAGGGGCCGCGCCCCCCTCCCCTAGTCCAATTCGGACTCCTCATGGGAGGGGGCGCGCCACCTCCTGGGCTGCTGCCCTCTCTCTCCCCTCAGGCCCACTAAGGCCCAATACTTCCCCGGGGGGTTCCGGTAACCCCTCTGGCACTCCGGTTTTCTCTGAAATCACCCGGAACACTTCCGGTGTCCGAATATAGTCATCCAATATATCAATCTTTATGTCTCGACCATTTCGAGACTCCTCGTCATGTCCGTGATCACATCCGCGACTCCGAACAACCTTCGGTACATCAAAAGTTATAAACTCATAATAAAATTGTCATCGTAACGTTAAGTGTGCGGACCCTACGGGTTCGAGAACTATGTAGACATGACCTAGAACTGTTTCTGGTCAATAACCAATAGCGGAACCTGGATGCTCATATTGGCTCCTACATATTCTACGAAGATCTTTATCGGTCAAACCGCATAACAACATACGTTGTTCCCTTTGTCATCGGTATGTTACTTGCCCGAGATTTGATCGTCGGTATCCAATACCTAGTTCAATCTCGTTACCGGCAAGTCTCTTTACTCGTTATGTAATGCATCATTCCGTAACTAACTCATTAGCTACATTGTTTGCAAGGCTTATAGTGATGTGCATTACCGAGGGGGCCCAGAGATACCTCTTCGACAATCGGAGTGACAAAACCTAATCTCGAAATACGCCAACTCAACATGTACCTTTGGAGACACCTGTAGAGCTCCTTTATAATCACCCAGTTATGTTGTGACGTTTGGTAGCACACAAAGTGTTCCTCCGGTAAACAGGAGTTGCATAATCTCATAGTTATAGGTGTAAGTGCATCTAGTGCCCCTTAGTGATTTTGGTGTATTGAAGACTTATAGGTTAAGGGACTAATGTGTTTATGAGTGTACACAGGTTAAGTCTATGAGGAGTTTGATATTTACAGAGAAAGTCGATCCCTAAAAATGAATACCTTCGACTGAAGATTTTGGTATTCCTGAAGACTTTCATGAAGACTTTGAAAGTGAAGAAATTGGTGTGTCCGTGAAGACTTGATATTCATGCGAGGAATATGAAGCTTGAAGACTTTCGTTTTCATAGTTTTGTTTTTCTCTTTCTTGAGTCATAGGAAACACCGTACTGTTAAAGGGGGTCGAGGAAATACTAAGAAAAAATTTCCCTGTGATGCTCAACTCAAAATCCTACACCTACCAATCCCTTCGAGTGAAGCCATTGGAAATCTCATACAGTTCAGTCAATTTCTTCAGTGACAGAGACGAAGTTCTTCTGGTCGCTGAGGAATTTGTTCTGACTGAGGAGTTAGGAATTCGCCAGTGCAGATTGCCTACACAGTGAGGAACATGATAGCCCTGAGGAATTTGAGAGTCAAATTTCCGACCGTTGCTGTGCTTCGCACCAGCTGTCCCAAAATATCTTATCCACATAACGGTCATATCATTGAAGGGCATTTATGTCTTATCATGTCGGGCTGCTCCCTAGGCTATAAATAGCCGCCCCTACAACCACTAGTTGGTTGGCTGCTCCGAGAGAAACTGACACTTGTCATTTGAGAGCAACCCATCCTCCGAGGACTTTGAGTGAAAATCATCGAGTGAGGAAAATCCAAATCCAAACACCCACAAACCCAAAGTGATTGAGCATCACTGAAGAGATTGATCCTGCGTGGATCCGACGCTTGTTACCTTTGAAGACTGTGCTTCTTCCAGACGGTTAGGCGTCATGGTCTAGAGCATCCAAGAGGAATTGTGGATCGCCGAGTGACCAAAGTCTGTGAAGGTTTGGAAGTCGCCTGAAGACTTACCACGAGTGATTGGATGGGGTCTGTGTGACCTTAGTTCAAGGAGAATACGATGAGGACTTGGTGTCCTGAGCTGCGTGTCCTCGAGTTTAAATACTCAGCCGCTCCAACCAGACGTACAACTGAGACAGCAGTTGGAACTGGTCTACCAAATCATTGTCTTCACCAACCTTACTGGTTCTATTTCCTCAACTCTTTCATTTCCTCATTACTGTGTTGAGTGATTGTTCATATCTATGTTTGAAGACTTTGACTGAAGACTTTATCAATTTCCTCAGTTCAATTTCTTCAGTCTATTTGTCTTCATCTTGTGTTATCCTGTGTTTACACTTTCTGTACTCTGTGATTGTCTTCATTTCATCATGATGACTGTGCATGTCTTCTGTTATGCTTACTTCTGAGTACTTATTCTGCTGCAAGTAGTTCTTCGCTAAGGAATTGCCTCACCAGCAAATTCCTCAGTGAAGAATTCATAAAAATCGCCTATTCACCCCCCCTCTTGTCGATATAATGCACTTTCAATTGGTATCAGAGCAAGGTACTCCCTTGTTCTGTGTGATTTTGGTTTAACCGCCTGGAGTTTCAGTTATGTCGACCGCAGGTATGATCAAGGTCTCTGCTGGGTGTCCTGCCTTCGATGGCACGGACTACCCCTACTGGAAGAATAAGATGCGAATGCATCTTGAAGCAATTGACAACGATCTCTGGTACGTTGTGGAAAATGGTGTTCCCTCTGTCACACCTTCCTTGAATGCTGCTGATGTGAAGAGATTCAAGCAACTCGATTCTCAAGCGAAGAATATCATATGTGGTCATCTGAGTAAAGGGCAGTATGGTAGAGTGAGTGCTTTGGAAACTGCTAAGCTTATCTGGGATAGGCTCTCCAAAGTAAACGAAGGAGTCTCAACTCAACGTGACTCTCGTGTTGACGTTCTTCGCAATCTCTTCAACCGCTTCAAAAGACTCGACAATGAAAATGTTCAGCAAACCTTCGATCGCCTCACTGATATCTCAAATGAGCTTCAAGCGCTCGGTGCCACTGACATCACCGATCATGAGGTGGTGAAGAAATTGCTGAGATCACTCGATTCGTCATTTGACACTCTGGCACTGATGATTCAAGAGCGTGCTGATTACAAGTCACTAGATCCCGCTGATATCCTCGAGAGGCTAAATACTCATGAGTTCCAGCTTGCTGAAAAGAGAGATCTCTATGGTTCAAGCTATGGCAAACCACGTGCCCTGAAGGCCAAGGCAGTGTCTGAATCTGAGTGTGAAGATTCTGGTAGTAGCCTTGGTGACCCTGAAGAATTGAGCCAGGAGCTAGCACTGCTCGTGAAGAAGTTCCAGAAATTCTCAAGACGTGGTCGCTTTGGAAAATCTTCAAGGAGCAGTGATTCCTCATCAAGTGACTATAAGAGAAGGCTATGCCACAAATGCAAGAAGCCTGGTCACTACATTCAAGATTGTCCTCAGTGGGACAAGGAACTAAAGAAGAAGAAATACAAGGATTACAGTTCTGATGATGCCAAGAAGAAGAAGAAATCTTCAAAGTCCTCATCATCAAAATCCTCGAAGTCTTCATCCCACAAGAAGAGCACCTCCAAGAAGGCTCGGGCATTCATTGGCAAGGAAATGGATTCTGAGGTTGAATCTGAGGATAATGAGGAAGAAGAGGAATCCGAGGAGTCTGAGTCAGGTGTGGCGAGTCTAGCTCTTGCCACCGCATTTGTCAGCAAGTCTATCTTCAACTCTGAAGAAAATGGCAACACCAACAACGCTGATGAAGGCAATGATGACTATGCCCCCACCTATTGCTTCATGGCAAAGGCTGCTAAGGTAACTAAATACCCCTCCTCTGAATCAAGTGAGGATGAATCTGATGAAAATCTTAAGCCTATCTACTCTAAACTTGCTAAGATTGCTGTGAAACAACAAAAGGCTATTGAAAAACTTCAAAACATGCTAGATAAAAGTGATGATATGTTGGGTGAAGAAATGGACCGCACTAAAGACTTAACTGAAAATCTTCAGAGACTTCAGTCTAAGTTTGACAACCTTCAGAGTCATCATAAAACACTCTTAACTGATCATGAGAAGCTTTCTTATGAATTTCTTCAAAGAAAGCAAGATCTTGAGAAGCTAAGAGTGAGTTATGAAGATCTACAGAAGGAGCGCGATTCATTACTTGCTCAACAAATCAGCGCCACTCAGGAACAGTTTGATCCTCCATGTTTAAAGTGCATTGAATGTGAATCTGCTAATTCTTCACCTGAATGTTCAAATGCTTCAAATGTTACAAATTCTTCACCTGCCTCTGCTATCACTAATTCCTTATCTGAGGACATTGCTAGTATCACTGACAATGCAGGGCTGAAGGAATTGTATATGACAGGCATGTACAAAAGCCTCAAAGGGCATCAGACTCTTTGTGATGTGCTTAAAAAGCAGATCCTCAACAGAAACCCTAGGAAAGAGGGTATTGCCTTTGAGAGGAAACTCAATGCTGATGGAACATATTGGAAGCCTGAGCAGTACCCCAAAACCTCATGGGTTGCTGCAAAGGGACCTCCAGTTGATCCATCTAACTTATCTGGCTTTACATGTGAATCTCCTCATTCTTCTGATGAGTCATTTGACTCCAACTATAAACTGTCCAAAAATCAGAATGGTGAAGTATTTGCTAGATATGTTGGCACTAACTGCAGGAACGGTTCCCCTATGAAGAAAATCTGGGTTCCCAAAAGTTATGTTGAAAGTCTTCAGGTGAATGTCCTCATGACACCACCAGTGAAGAACAGGAACCCCAGATCAAACTCTTCATATGGACCAAATTCTTCATATGGATCCAAGTCCTCATACGGACCAAATTCCTCACATGGATCAAATTCCTCAAAAGGATCAAAGTCCTCATATGAACATCATCGTGCTAACAACTCTGTTTCGCAGGGTAAAGCTAAGGGCTATGAATATGAGCATTATTCTTCAAATCATTATGTTCATAAGTCCTCGAAGAATTTCTGCTTATTCATATGCTTAACCTAACCCTTCTTATGTGAAAAGAAATGGGTTGGCATCTTTGCCACCTTTCTCATATGGTGCTCGCAGAGTGATGAACTCTTTGCCAACCCTCCAGATGTGGGTGGTGAAGAAAAAGAACTAATCTCTTATGCAGGGTCAGGTCTCCAGACGTGCTTTAACGTCTGAAGAATTTGCTGGGGGCCTGACAAAATGCCTGAAAGGACGCAGGCTAATCATGATGAAATGAACCTTCATTTCACACGTCCTCATACTGCTTATCTGTGCTATTGCTTGATGAAATTGAACTGATGATACCGATGTCATATTCTTCACTGATGAACTATATGAGTTTGTAAGATGCACTAATTCATCTGCAGGATGATCAACCCAAAGAAAATGAGTGGGTCCTCGATAGTGGATGTACAAATCACATGACTGGTCACAAGAATCTATTGATGGATGCTCCATTAACACCGTCACATCTGAAGCATATCATCTTCGCTGACAAAGGCAAAAGTCGGGTATTGGGTCTAGGTAAGGTTGCGATCTCTAAGGATCAACACATGGACAAAGTCATGCTTGTCGAGTCCTTAGGATACAACCTCATGTCTGTCTCAATGCTTTGTGATCTGGATATGGTTGTTGTCTTTGGCAAGTATCGTTGTGTTGTGATCATGGAAGCTGACAATTCCAAAGTCTTCGAAGGCTTTAGGAGAGGAGACTTGTACATTGTTGATTTCTCTATAGGACCACAACCTGCCGTGTGCTTATTTGCAAAAGCTTCAGAAGGCTGGCTATGGCATCGACGACTTGGTCATGCTGGCATGAGGAATCTGCACACGCTCACGAAGAAGAAGCATGTCATTGGCATTGAGAATGTCAAATTCCTCAAGGATCACCTGTGTGGTGCCTGTGAAGCTGGAAAAATGACCAAGGCCAAGCATCCAGCGAAGACTATCATGACTACCACTCGACCATTTGAATTGCTTCACATGGATCTCTTCGGTCCTAATCATTATTCTGCTGTGACTAATGATGCATCTCTATATGGCTTTGTTATTGTTGATGATTACTCTCGTTACACATGGGTGCACATTGTTACTTACAAACATGAAGTGCAGGAAGTCTTCAAACGATTTTCCTCGAGGGCTTCAACCAACTTTGGTGTGAAAATCAAGCACATCAGGAGTGACAATGGAACTGAGTTCAAGAATTCCGGTCTTGATGGCTATCTTGATGAACTTGGTATTACTCATGAATTATCTGCTCCTTATACTCCTCAGTAAAATGGCGTCGTGGAGCGCAAGAACAGAACTCTTGTTGATATGGCTCACACTATGCTTGATGAATACAAAACCCCTCATCGGTTTTGGATTGATGCAATTGATACCGTGTGCCACATCATCAACAGAGTATATCTTCACAAATTCTTCAAAAAGACTGCCTATGAACTCCTCACTGACAAGAAACCCAATGTGAGTTATTTCAAAGTCTTCGGTGCTAAATGTTGGATTAGAGATCCTCATCACAATGCTAAATTTGCACCGAAAGCACATGAAGGTTTTATGCTTGGTTACGAAAAGGACTCGCACACCTACAGAGTCTTCAACATCGCTCTTCACAAGATTGTTGAAAATGTAGATGTGCGGTTCGGTGAAACTAATGGCTCGCAAAGAGAGCACCTACCTTCTGTGATAGATGAACCAGGACCTGAAGATTCTATCAAGTTCAAGGCTACTGAGGATGTCATTCCTACCGAAGAAACTGTTGAAAAATTCATTCCAGAACGCGAAGATCGTCGAGTAGATGCACCTGAAGATAATGCTGAAGAAAATGGTGCTGAAGAAAATGCTGATCAAATTCCTCGACGACAACCAGCTCATCCTCGCGTTGCAAAAGAAGTGCAAGTTGAAAAGATCCTCGATGACATTGAAGCACCAGGTCCTCTCACACGCTCAAAAGCTTCACATTTATCTAACTTTTGTGGGCACTATGCTTTTGTCTCTATCACAGAGCCCACCAAGGTAGATGAAGCATTTCTGGAGCCTGAGTGGATCCAGGCCATGCAAGAAGAATTACATCAGTTCCAGCTCAATAATGTCTGGGAACTGGTCAAACGTCTAGATCCTCACAAGCATAATATAATCAGCACAAAGTGGATCTACCGCAACAAGCAAGATGAAAATGGCCTTGTGGTGAGGAATAAGGCACGACTTGTAGCTCAAGGCTACACACAGGTTGAAGGAGTTGATTTCGATGAAACTTTTGCACCTGTGGCTAGACTCGAGGCCATTCGCATATTACTTGCATATGCTAACCATCATAATATCACTTTATATCAAATGGATGTGAAAAGTGCATTCCTCAATGGTAAGCTTGAGGAAGAAGTGTATGTTGCTCAACCCCCAGGTTTTGAAGATCCTAAGAATCCCGACAAAGTCTTCAGACTCAACAAGGCCCTCTATGGCCTCAAGCAGGCCCCTCGGGCGTGGTATGACACTTTGAAGGATTTCTTCGTGAAGAATGGCTTCACACCCGGTTCACTCGACCCTACTCTCTTTACTAAATCTTATGATGGTGAACTGTTTGTGTGCCAAATATACGTTGATGATATTATCTTTGGCTGTACTGACAAACATTATAGTGATGAATTTGCCTACATGATGAGTGAAGAATATCAAATGTCTATGATGGGAGAGTTGAAATTCTTTTTAGGTCTTCAAATTCATCAACAGCACAATGGCATATTCATATCTCAGGAGAAATACCTCAAGGATGTACTGAGGAAATTCGGCATGCAAGATTGCAAAGGAGTCAAAATTCCTATGCCCACAAATGGCCATCTATGCACTGATGAAAATGGTATTGACTTCGATCACAAGGTATACCTCTCCATGATTGGTTCTTTATTGTACTTATGTGCATCTAGGCCAGATATAATACTTAGTGTTCGATTTCAAGCTTCATCGAAGGAATCGCACCATAAGGCTGTGAAGCATATTCTTCGATATCTTGCTCACACACCAACACTAGGATTATGGTACCCGAAGGGCTCTACTTTTGATCTCATTGGATATTCTGACTCTGACTATGTTGGTGATCGTGTGGACTGCAAGTCAACATCTGGTACTTGTCATTTCCTCGGACGATCTCTGGTCTGTTGGTCCTTGAAGAAACAGAACTGCGTATCACTGTCTACTGCTGAAGCTGAGTATATTGCTGCTGGTTCTTGCTGTGCTCGATTGCTGTGGACGAAGCAAACTCTCAAGGACTACTGCTCATAACCCAGTTCAGCACTCGAAGTGTGACGCCCGGGTAATCAAGCTACAATAACCCTCTGGTAATGATGCCACGTCACCTCGATTATTGTTGATAATCTCGCGTTATTTCAGAACCGATCCAAATTCAAATTTGAATTTAAGTCAAACAATAAAAGTTTTCAAACATTAAAATAAAAATGTTTGGTTTGTACCAAATATTACAAAGGTAATTATGGTGCAACAAACCCATTTTTATAAAATGCCTAAGTAATTTAAAATGATTTAAAAACAGAAAAGAAAATAAATAAAAGAAAGAAAATACAAAATAGAAAACAAACAAACAAAAAAAAGGGCCCCCCGGGCCAGCCGACCCGACAGGCTGGCCCGTTCGGCCACACCAACCGGCCCAACCCCTCCCCTTCATAACCCCCCCACCAAGGGGAAAACCCTAACCCATCCACCCCGTCACCCCCCACTCCCCACGCCTCTCCTTTCCCCTTCCGATCCGATCTGGATCGGGGACGAGCCCGCTCCCCACCCCCCCCCCCACCTCGCGACGCCAGCGCCCCAACCCAGTCGCCGGGCACCCCATCGCCTCGACCCCGCGTCGGCCCCCCCTCCCCTCTCCCGATCTGGATCGGGATCGAGGGAGGAGACCACCGAAACCACTCGCCGGGCGCCATCACCGACGCCGCTCGCCGCCCCCCCCCCCACGCCAAGACCGCGCCGACGCCCGGAGCTCCCCCCCCCGGCCTGCTTCCGCGTCGACCCCGTCGTCTCTGTCGACCACCCCGACACCCACTGCCCCGTTCCCTACGCCCCAATGTGAGCCTCGCCGCGCTCGCCTCCGCCTTGTTCCTCCCCTTCCTCTATCCCGTGCCACGCCGGGGTGAGCATGCACTCACCGTGCCCAGCGCGCCCTCTGCGTCGTGCTCCCCGCGAGCCCCCTGTTGGGGAACGTAGCAGAAATTCAAAATTTTCCTACGTGTCACCAAGATCTATCTATGGAGAAACCAGCAATGAGGGGAAGGAGAGTGCATCTACATACCCTTGTAGATCACTAAGCGGAAGCGTTCAAGAGAACGGGGTTGAAGGAGTCGTACTCGTCGTGATTCAAATCACCGGAGATCCTAGTGCCGAACGGACGGCACCTCCGCGTTCAACACACGTATAGCCCGGTGACGTCTCCCACGCCTTGATCCAGCAAGGAGAGAGGGAGAGGTTGAGGAAGACTCCATCCAACAGCAGCACAACGACGTGGTGGTGGTGGAGGAGCGTGGCAATCCTGCAGGGCTTCGCCAAGCACCACGGGAGAGGAGGAGTAGGGAGAGAGGTAGGGCTGCACCAAGAGGGAGAAGTTCTCATGTTTTGGGCTGCTCCAATGCCTCAAGTATATATAGGGGGAAGGGGGGCTGCGCCCCCTTTAGGGTTTCCCACCCCAAGGGGTGCGGCCAAGGGGGGGAGGAGTGCCTCCCAAGCCAAGTGGAGGCCCTCCCCCTTAGGGTTTCCCCCTCCCATGCGCATGGGCCTTGGGGGGCTGGTTCCCTTGGCCCATAAAGGCTAGGGCGCCCCCTTACAGCCCATGCTACTGTATTGGACGTGGTGGAACAATTTCCGGACCTCCGTACCCCTCCGGAATCCTCCGGAACCTTCTGGAAGCTTCCCGGTACAATACCGAAAAAACCCGAACTTTTTCCGGAACCCGAACAACAACTTTCCATATATAAATCTTTACCCCCGGACCATTCCGGAACTCCTCGTGACGTCCGGGATCTCATCCGGGACTCCGAACAACATTTGGTAACCACATACAAACTTCCTTTATAACCCTAGCATCATCGAACCTTAAGTGTGTAGACCCTACGGGTTCGGGAGACATGTAGACATGACCGAGACGTTCTCCGGTCAATAACCAACAGCGGGATCTGGATACCCATATTGGCTCCCACATGTTCCACGATGATCTCATCGGATGAACCACGATGTCAAGGACTCAATCGATCCCATATACAATTCCCTTTGTCTAGCGGTATTGTACTTGCCCGAGATTCGATTGTCGGTATACCGATACCTTGTTCAATCTCGTTACCGGCAAGTCTCTTTACTCATTCCGTAACACATCATCCCGTGATCAACTCCTTGATCACATTGTGCACATTAGGATGATGTCCTACCGAGTGGGCCCAGAGATACCTCTCCGTTTACACGGAGTGACAAATCCCAGTCTCGATTCGTGCCAACCCAACAGACACTTTCGGAGATACCTGTAATGCACCTTTGTAGCCACCCAGTTACGTTGTGACGTTTGATACACCCAAAGCACTCCTACGGTATCCAGGAGTTACACGCTCTCATGGTCAAAGGAAGAGATACTTGACATTGGCAAAGCTCTAGCAAACGAACTACACGATCTTTGTGCTATGCTTAGGATTGGGTCTTGTCCATCACATCATTCTCCTAATGATGTGATCCCGTTATCAACGACATCCAATGTCCATAGTCAGGAAACCATGACTATCTGTTGATCACAACGAGCTAGTCAACTAGAGGCTCACTAGGGACATATTGTGGTCTTTGTATTCACACGTGTATTACGATTTCCGGATAATACAGTTATAGCATGAATAAAAGACTATTATCATGAACAAAGAAATATAATAATAACACTTTTATTATTGCTTCTAGGGCATATTTCCAACAGTCTCCCACTTGCACTAGAGTCAATAATCTAGTTCACATCACCATGTGATTAACACTGACAGGTCACATCACCATGTGACCAACATCCAAGAGTTTTGGGTTTGATCATGTTGCTTGTGAGAGAGGTTTTTAGTCAACGGGTCTGAACCTTTCAGATCCGTGTGTGCTTTACAAATCTCTATGTCATCTCCTAGATGCAGCTACCACGCTCTATTTGGAGCTATTCCAAATAACTGTTCTACTTGGAGCTATTCTAAATTGTTGCTCCATTATATGTATCCGGTATCTCTACTTAGAGCTATCCGGATAGGTGTTAAGCTTGCATCGACGTAACCTTTACGACGAACTCTTTTACCACCTCCATAATCGAGAAAATTCCTTAGTCCACTAGTTACTAAGGATAACTTTGACCGCTGTCTGTGATCCATTCTTGGATCACTCTTGTACCCCTTGACTAACTCATGGCAAGGCACACTTCAGGTGCGGTACACAGCATAGCATACTGTAGAGCCTATGTCTTAAGCATAGGAGACGACCTCCGTCCTTTCTCTCTATTCTTCCATGGTCGAGCTTTAAGTCTTAACTTCGTACCTTACAACTCAGGCAAGAACTTCTTCTTTGACTGATCCATCTTGAACACCTTCAAGATCATGTCAAGGTATGTGCTCATTTGAAAGTACCATTAAGCGTTTTGATCCATCCTTATAGATCTTGATGCTCAACGTTCTAGTAGCTTAATCCAGGTTTTCCATTGAAAAACACTTTTCAAATAACCCTATATGCTTTCCAGAAATCCTACGTCATTTCCGATCAACAACATGTTAACAACACATACTCATCGGTAAATCTATAGGGCTCCCACTCACTTCTTTGGAAATACAAGTTTCTCATAAACTTTGTATACACCAAAATCTTTGATCATCTCATCAAAGCGCACATTCCAACTCCGAGATGCTTACTCCAGTCCTTAGAAGGATTGCTGGAGCTAGCATAGCTTTTAGCATCCTTAGGATCGACAAAACCTTTCTGATTGTATTACATACAACCTTTCCATACGAAGACTGGTAAGGAAACTCGTTTTGTCATCCATCTGCCAGATTTCATAAATGCAGCTAATGCTAACATGAATCCGACGGACTTTAAGCATCGCTGTGGATGAGAAAATCTCATCGTAGTCAACTCCTTGAACTTGTGAAAAACTCTTCGCCACAAGTCGAGCTTCATAGATGGTGACATTACCATCCACGTCCGTCTTGTTCTTAAAGATCCATTTATCTCAATGGCTTGCCGATCATCGGGCAAGTCCACCAAAGTCCATGCTTTGTTCTGATACATGGATCCTATCTCGGATTTCATGGCTTCTAACCATTTGTCGGAATTTGGGCCCACCATTGCTTCTCCATAGCTCGTAGGTTCATTGGTATCTAGCAACATGACCTTCAAGACAGGATTACTGTACCACTCTGAAGTAGTACGTATCCTTGTCACCCTACGAGGTACGGCAGTGACTTGATCCGAAGCTTCATGATCACTATCATAAGCTTCTACTTCAATTGGTGTAGGTGCCACATGAACAACTTCCTGTGCCCTGATACACACTGGTTGAAGTGATGGTTCAATAACCATATCAAGTCTCCACCATTCTCCCACTCAACTCTTTCGAGAGAAACCTTTCCTCGAGAAAGGACCCGATTCAAGAAACAATACATATTGCTTTCGGACCTGAATTAGGAGGTATACCCAACTGTTTTGGGTGTCCTATGAAGATGCATTTTATCCGCTTTGAGTTCGAGCTTATCAATCCTGAAACTTTTTCACATAAGCATCGCAGCCCCAAACCTTTAAGAAACGACAACTTAGGTTTCTCTAAACCATAATTCATACGGTGTCATCTCAACGGAATTACGTGGTGCCCTATTTAAAGTGAATGTGGTTGTCTCTAATGGCTAACCCATGAACAATAGTGGTAATTCGATAAGAGACATCATGGTAGCCACCATATCCAATAGGGTGCAACTATGATGTTCGGACACACCATCACACTATGGTGTTCCAGGCGGTATTAATTGTAAAACAATTTCCACAATGTCTTAATTGCGTGCCAAAACTCGTAACTCAGATATTCATCTCTATGATCATATCATAGACATTTTATCCTCTTGTCACAATGATCTTCTACTTCACTCTGAAATTACTTGAACCATTCAATAATTCAGACTTGTGTTTCATCAAGAAAATATTCTCAACATCTACTCGAATCATCTGTGAAGTAAGAACATAACGATATTCACTGCATGCCTCAGCACTCATTGGACTGCTCACATCAAGATGTGTTACTTCCAACAAGTTGCTATCTTGTTCCATCTTACTGAAAAGAGGCTTTTCAGTCATCTTGCCCATGTGGTATGATTTGCATGTCTCAAGTGATTCAAAATCAAGTGAGTCCAAACGATCCATCTGCATGGAGTTTCTTCATGCGTATACACCAATAGACATGGTTCGCATGTCTCACACTTTTCAAAAACGAGTGAGTCTAAAGATCCATCAACATGGAGCTTCTTCATGCGTTTTATACCAATATGACTTACATGGCAGTTCCACAAGCAAGTGGTACTATCATTACTATCTTATATCTTTTGGCATGAAAATGTGTATCACTATGATCGAGATTCAATAAACCATTCCTTTAGGTGCAAGACCATTGAAGGTATTATTCAAATAAATAGAGTAACCATTATTCTCTTTAAATGAATAACCGTATTGCGATAGTCATAATCCAATCATGTCTATGCTCAACGCAAACACCAAATAACAATTATTCAGGTTTTAACATCAATCTCGATGGTAGAAGGGAGCGTGCGATGCTTGATCACATCAACATTGGAAACACTTCCAACACATATCGTCAGCTCACCTTTAGCTAGTCTCTGTTTATTCCGTAGCTTTTATTTCGAGTTACTAACACTTAGCAACCGAACCGGTATCTAATACCCTGGTGCTACTAGAAGTACTAGTAAAGTACACATTAACATAATGTATATCCAATATACTTCTATCGATCTTGCCAGCCTTCTTATCTACCAAGTATCTAGGGTAATCCTACTCCAGCGGCTATTCCCCTTATCACAGAAGCACTTAGTCTCGGGTTTGGGTTCAACCTCTGGGTTTCTTCACTAGAGCAGCAGCTGATTTGTTGTTTCATGAAGTATCCCTTCTTGCCCTTGCCCTTCTTGAAACTAGTGGTTTCACCAACCATCAACAATTGATGCTCCTTCTTGATTTCTACTTTCGCGGTGTCAAACATCGTGAATACCTCAAGGATCATCATATCTATCCCTGATTTGTTATAGTTCATCACGAAGCTCTAGCAGCTTGGTGGCAATGTCTTTGGAGAAACATCACTATCTCATCTGGAAGATCAACTCCCACTCGATTCAAGTGATTGTTGCACTCAGACAATCTGAGCACAAGCTCAACGATTGAGCTTTTCTCCCTTAGTTTGCAGGCTAAGAAAATCGTCAGAGGTCTTATACCTCTTGACGTGGGCACGAGCCTGAAATCCCAATTTCAGCCCTCGAAACATCTCATATGTTCCGCGATGTTTCGAAAAACATCTTTGGTGCCTCTACTTAAGCCATTTAACTGAACTATCACGTAGTTATCAAAACGTGTATGTCCGATGTTCGCAACATCCACAAACGACGTTTGGGGTTCAGCACACTGAGCAGTGCATTAAGGACATAAGCTTTCTACTGTCTGCATAATTGCTACTATCAACTTTCAACTATATTTTCTCTAGGAACATATCTAAACAGTGGAACTAAAGCGCGAGCTTACGACATAATTTGCAAAAGGTCTTTTGACTATGTTCAAGATAATTAAGTTCATCTTATGAACTCCCACTCAGATAGACATCCCTCTGGTCATCTAAGTGATTACATGATCCGAGTCAACTAGGCCGTGTCCGATCATCACGTGAGACGGACTAGTCATCATCGGTGAACATCTTCATGCTCGACCTTTCGGTCTCCGTGTTCCGAGGCCATGTCTGTACATGCTAGGCTCGTCAAGTTAACCCTAAGTGTTTTCGCTGTGTAAAACTGTCTTACACCCGTTGTATGTGAACGTAAGAATCCATCACACCCGATCATCACGTGGTGCTTAGAAGCGACGAACTGTAGCAACGGTGCACAGTTAGGGGAGAACACTTCTTGAAATTTTGTAAGGGATCATCTTATTTACTACCGTCGTCCTAAGTAAACAAGATGCATAAACATGATAAACATCACATGCAATCAAATAGTGACATGATATGGCCAATATCATTTTGCTCCTTTTGATCTTCATCTTCGGGGCTCCATGATCATCATCGTCACCGGCATGACACCATGATCTCCATCATCATGATCTCCATCATCGTGTCTTCATGAAGTTGTCACGCCAACGACTACTTCTACTTCTATGGCTAACGCGTTTAGCAATAAAGTAAAGTAATTTACATGGCGTTGTTCAATGACACGCAGGTCATACAATAAATAAAGACAACTCCTATGGCTCCTGCCGGTTGTCATACTCATCGACATGCAAGTCGTGATTCCTATTACAAGAACATGATCAATCTCATACATCACATATCATTCATCACATTCCTCTTGGCCATATCACATCACATAGCATACCCTGCAAAAACAAGTTAGACGTCCTCTAATTGTTGTTTGCATGTTTTACGTGGCTGCTATGGGTTTCTAGCAAGAACGTTTCTTACCTACGCAAAACCACAACGTGATATGTCAATTGCTATTTACCCTTCATAAGGACCCTTTTCATCGAATCCGTTCCGACTAAAGTGGGAGAGACTGGCACCCGCTAGCCACCTTATGCACCAAGTGCATGTCAGTCGGTGGAACCTGTCTCACGTAAGAGTACGTGTAAGGTCGGTCCGGGCCGCTTCATCCCACAATACCGTCGAAACAAGATTGGACTAGTAACAGTAAGCATATTGAAAAACATCAACGCCCACAACTACTTTGTGTTCTACTCGTGCAAAGAATCTACGCAATAGACCTAGCTCATGATGCCACTGTTGGGGAACGTAGCAAAAATTCAAAATTTTCCTACGTGTCACCAAGATCTATCTATGGAGAAACCAGCAATGAGGGGAAGGAGAGTGCATCTACATACCCTTGTAGATCGCTAAGCGGAAGCGTTCAAGAGAACGGGGTTGAAGGAGTCGTACTCGTCGTGATTCAAATCACCGGAGATCCTAGTGCCGAACGGACGGCACCTCCGCGTTCAACACACGTACAGCCCGGTGACGTCTCCCACGCCTTGATCCAGCAAGGAGAGAGGGAGAGGTTGAGGAAGACTCCATCCAACAGCAGCACAACGACGTGGTGGTGGTGGAGGAGCGTGGCAATCCTGCAGGGCTTCGCCAAGCACCACGGGAGAGGAGGAGTAGGGAGAGAGGTAGGGCTGCACCAAGAGGGAGAAGTTCTCATGTTTTGGGCTGCTCCAATGCCTCAAGTATATATAGGGGGAAGGGGGGCTGCGCCCCCTTTAGGGTTTCCCACCCCAAGGGGTGCGGCCAAGGGGGGGAGGAGTGCCTCCCAAGCCAAGTGGAGGCCCTCCCCCTTAGGGTTTCCCCCTCCCATGCGCATGGGCCTTGGGGGGCTGGTTCCCTTGGCCCATAAAGGCTAGGGCGCCCCCTTACAGCCCATGCTACTGTATTGGACGTGGTGGAACAATTTCCGGACCTCCGTACCCCTCCGGAATCCTCCGGAACCTTCTGGAAGCTTCCCGGTACAATACCGAAAAAACCCGAACTTTTTCCGGAACCCGAACAACAACTTTCCATATATAAATCTTTACCCCCGGACCATTCCGGAACTCCTCGTGACGTCCGGGATCTCATCCGGGACTCCGAACAACATTTGGTAACCACATACAAACTTCCTTTATAACCCTAGCATCATCGAACCTTAAGTGTGTAGACCCTACGGGTTCGGGAGACATGTAGACATGACCGAGACGTTCTCCGGTCAATAACCAACAGCGGGATCTGGATACCCATATTGGCTCCCACATGTTCCACGATGATCTCATCGGATGAACCACGATGTCAAGGACTCAATCGATCCCATATACAATTCCCTTTGTCTAGCGGTATTGTACTTGCCCGAGATTCGATTGTCGGTATACCGATACCTTGTTCAATCTCGTTACCGGCAAGTCTCTTTACTCATTCCGTAACACATCATCCCGTGATCAACTCCTTGATCACATTGTGCACATTAGGATGATGTCCTACCGAGTGGGCCCAGAGATACCTCTCCGTTTACACGGAGTGACAAATCCCAGTCTCGATTCGTGCCAACCCAACAGACACTTTCGGAGATACCTGTAATGCACCTTTGTAGCCACCCAGTTACGTTGTGACGTTTGATACACCCAAAGCACTCCTACGGTATCCAGGAGTTACACGCTCTCATGGTCAAAGGAAGAGATACTTGACATTGGCAAAGCTCTAGCAAACGAACTACACGATCTTTGTGCTATGCTTAGGATTGGGTCTTGTCCATCACATCATTCTCCTAATGATGTGATCCCGTTATCAACGACATCCAATGTCCATAGTCAGGAAACCATGACTATCTGTTGATCACAACGAGCTAGTCAACTAGAGGCTCACTAGGGACATATTGTGGTCTTTGTATTCACACGTGTATTACGATTTCCGGATAATACAGTTATAGCATGAATAAAAGACTATTATAATGAACAAAGAAATATAATAATAACACTTTTATTATTGCTTCTAGGGCATATTTCCAACACCCCCCCCGCCCGCGGCACTGCACCCTCACCGTGCCGAACCCCCCGGGTGGCCTGGCCAAACGGCCTCCCCCTCGCGGCGCTGCTCCGGCCATCGCTGCGGTCGGCGCCTCCTATGGTGGCCTCGGGCCGACACGCGGGCGCACGCCTCGCACACGTCATAACCGTCACCACGCCTGTGCCCCGTTTTCCCCCTGTCCGTCCCGCGGCGGCCCTGCTGCCGCGCCGTGCCGATGCGCCGCTCCAGCCCCCTGCGCCGCTGCGGCCACACGTCGCTATGGCCGCCGACGCCCACGCGCCCACTCTGGCCCCGTTCCGGCGCCCCGCCTCACTGCGCCTATGGACGGCGCCCCCCTGTCGATCTGGGCGCGTGCTCAATCGGGCTGGGTGCCAGCGCCCATGCGCCCGTCCGCCCGCACGCCCGTAACCGCTAAGGCCTATGGGCCAATGACAGCCGGGGCCCAGCCCCTGAGAACGTTTTAAAAAAATACCTTAAAATAATAGTAATAATAAATTAATTAATTAATTAGTTAACTTAACTAATTCTGTTTAGATTAACCTAATCACTGGTTAGGACTAATTAACCTTGATTAGTTAATTGTTAATTAATCAGTCAATGACATGCGGGACCCTCATGTCAGTTTGACCAGTCAACACCTCTGTTGACTGCTGATGTCATGCTGACATCATGCTGATGCAGTAATGCTAATTTTGAATTAATTTAGTAATAATAATTTAGAAAATGATTTAAAACTTTAAAAATTAATATAAAATAATCCGTAACTCGGATGAAAATACTTTGTACATGAAAGTTGCTCAGAGCGACGAGACGAATCTGGATACGCAACCCGTTTGTCCGCCACACATCCCTAGCATAACGAACACGCAACTTTCCACCTCCGGTTCATCTGTCCAAAAACGCGAAACGCCGGGGATACTTTCCCGGAAGTTTCCCCCCTTCACCGGTATCACCTACTACCGCGTTAGGGCACACCGAACACCGCGCATTGTCTTGTTACGCTTTGTGATACTTTGATTGCTCTGTTATTTATTGTGTTCCCTCTCCGTTACTTCTTTCCGATAGACCCCGAGACTGCCGGCGACCCCCAGTTCGACTACGATGTTGATGACCCCTCCTTGCCGGAGCAACCAGGCAAGCCCCCCCCCCTGATCACCAGATATCGCCTATTCTTCTCTATACTGCTTGCATTAGAGTAGTGTAGCATGTTACTATTGGGTTACTCCTATTCTGTTGCATAGCCTGTCATTGTTGCTACAGTCATTGATACCTTACCCGCAATCCTAAATGCTTAGTATAGGATGCTAGTTTATCATCATTGGCCCTACACTCTTGTCAGTCTGCCTTGCTATCTATCGGGCGGTGATCACTTGGGAGGTGATCACGGGCATATATTATACATACATACATACTATACAAATGGTGACTAAAGTCGGGTCAGCTCGTTGAGTACCCGCAAGTGATTCCGATGTGGGGGCTGAAAGGACAGGTGGCTCCATCCCGGTAGAGGTGGGCCTGGGTTCCCGACGGCCCCCGACTGTTACTTTGTGGCAGAGCGACAGGGCAGGTTGAGACCACCTAGGAGACAGGTGGGCCTGGCCCTGGTCGGTGTTCGCGGTTGCTTCATAATAACACGCTTAATGAGATCTTGGTACTTGATCTGAGTCTGGCCATTTGGTCTATACGCACTAACCATCTAAGCGGGAGTAGTTACGGGTATCCCGACGTCGTGGTATCAGCCGAAGCCTTCTTGACGTCAGCGACGGAGCGGCGCGCGCCGGATTGGACTGCGTTAACGCAACTTCCTTTGTAATGGAGGTTGCTAGGTCTGCTTCCGGCCGCCCACGCAACGTGTAGGTGTGCAATGGGCGATGGGCCCAGACCCCTGCGCGCATAGGATTTAGACCGGCGGGCTGACCTCTCTGTTGTGTCTAGGTGGGGCTGCGACGTGTTGATCTTCCGAGGCCGGGCATGACCCAGGAAAGTGTGTCCGGCCAAATGGGATCGAGCGTGTTGGGTTATGTGGTGCACCCCTGCAGGGAAGCTTATCTATTCGAATAGCCGTGTCCCTCGGTAAAAGGACGACCCGGAGTTGTACCTTGACCTTATGACAACTAGAACCGGATACTTAATAAAACACACCCTTCCAAGTGCCAGATACAACCCGGTGATCGCTCTCTAACAAGGCGACGAGGAGAGGATCGCCGGGTAGGATTATGCTATGCGATGCTCTACTTGGAGATGCTACTTGGAGATGCTGCTTGGAGGACTTCAATCTACTCTCTTCTACATGCTGCAAGACGGTGGCTGCCAGAAGCGTAGTCTTCGATAGGACTAGCTATCCCCCTCTTATTCTGGCATTCTGCAGTTCAGTCCATTGATATGGCCTCCTTACACATATACCCATGCATATGTAGTGTAGTTCCTTTCTTGCGAGTACTTTGGATGAGTACTCACGGTTGCTTTCTCCCCCCTTTTTCCCCCTTTCTTTTCTTTCTGGTTGTTGCAACCAGATGCTGGAGTCCAGGAGCCAGACGCCACCGTCGACGATGACCCCTACTACACTGGAGGTGCCTGCTACTACGTGCAGCCCGCTGACGACGACCAGGAGTAGTTAGGAGGATCCCAGGCGGGAGGCCTGCGCCTCTTTCGATCTGTATCCCAGTTTGTGCTAGCCTTCTTAAGGCAAACTTGTTTAACTTATGTCTGTACTCATATATTGTTGCTTCCGCTGACTCGTCTATGATCGAGCACTTGTATTTGAGCCCTCGAGGCCCCTGGCTTGTATTATGATGCTTGTATGACTTATTTATGTTTTAGAGTTGTGTTGTGATATCTTCCCGTGAGTCCCTGATCTTGATAGTACACGTTTGTGTGCATGATTAGTGTACGATTGAATCGGGGGCGTCACAAGTTGGTATCAGAGCCAACTACCTATAGGAATTCCCTTCCCAACTCCTTGGCCGAAGTCCAGTCTACACGTTGCAAATTTTTTTACTAACATGGCTGTGTGTCTTACCGGCACACGTCGTCATTGGGTGGTATTAGGATCTTTTACTCCTTGTCTATACTCTGGGACTCTGATCTCTCTTCTATTCGGGTTAAATGAATTTTTCTAAATCTAACATTAGGATCTCGTTATCACTTTCACCCGGAGAGCCCCTTATTATTGATGATCGTCTGCTGCACCAGAAGACCCTGAAGATACTCTCCGATGTTAACCCGAGAACTTGTGATCATCGCATTTGCAATTCCCCTTCCACCGTAAACCCTTATGGATAACTACTTGCAGTTGCTATTCTTACATTCATCCCCAGTTGGTCTTGTTATTACAAGATACCCTGAAAAACTCGTCGTTGTTTCAATAATCCTTTGAGCTTACTGCCTTGCTGTTCTTTGTCACCTGAATGCCCCTACGGTTAATTCTCGCACATATCGAGTACCCGCTCATCCCCCAGTTGTTCATGTGTTAAACAAAAGTCTTCGAAATACCATTCGATCTTCCGAAAATCCTCAGCAACCTATTGCTTTGGAATTTCTTGTTTGCTTTCATTATGATTAATCCCATAAGTATAGTAATCATATTGGCATCCTTTGTCACCATCATTTTTGAGTCCATTGAGTCAATACGTTGTGAATGTTCACAATCATCAGTCGAGTCCTAGGATTATCTTTCCGGCTCAGACGTCATTTTGAACATGAGCTGCTTCCCGACCAAACTATCTGTCGTCGATTGTGCCTCTGGTATATTCAATTGATCCATCCTTGATCAGAGTGTCTGCTTCTAATCCTTTGTTTTTGAAATCATAATTCCTTTGCATTTAAGCTTTGAATTATTCAGATGATTCCATAACCTGTTGCATTTGCATTTCTTCCTCTTCTGGTTGAGTATCGATACTCACATTAGATCCTTTGTGGACCATCAAGTCCTTTGTTGGATTGTTATCCGACAGTGTCCTTCACATTTGGTCACTTTGTGAGTTCTTCCCCTAATACATAATGCCTTTGTTAAGTTGTATCCTCTGCTTGGCCAACCATGCTCTACTTTCGGGCTTGTGTTATTTACTCTTGAAACTTGTGGTATATGTTTCTAAGAAGCCCCTATGGGTTGAACATATGCCTTCTCTAAACCGTGTGAACCCGAAAGTTTTCACGAGCCATACTCTTCTGGTGTTTCGCCAGATAAAATTTCAACACTGCAACTTCATCGAACGCGAGAAGTGGATGAAAGGTTATGCATTGCAGAAGTGGGAGTCGACCTTGAACTTTGTGTTCATGCCCATGGACACGATGTAGATCCTATCATGGAAGCTTCTTGTAACTATTTCCTTGATATAATATCCTTTGGTATCGGTGAATTGATCCTTTGCAATCGTGGTTCCGACCATGTTCTCCTTTAAATACCATTTCCTATGCAAGTTTAAGCACTTGTCTTCTATAGAGCAATACCCCAGTACAACCTCTACCTTGATCTGTCATCGAGTATTACCCCCCTGGTATCTCGAGATTATCATGGAAGTGCATAACTTCTTATGAGTTCTTCATCAAGTGCTACATTCCCACTAATTCCAATTTTTCACGTGTTCTAAGTTATTAGTCACTCGAGAACACCGATAAGTGAATCAATTCCGCACTCCGATACGATAACTCTAAGTAATTTTCGTTGCTTATGAGTTTAATAATCCTTGAAGTCATTCCTAGCCTGATCGGCTATATCATTATCGTGCAACTTTTTAATTGTGCTATCTGGTCTTTCTTTCCGAAGCACAATTTTTGATGTTGAGCTAAGCTTACGTCGAATTTCCTCATCATATCATTTCGCCTTGAACCACAAACTTGATTTCGAGTTTGTGTCGTAACCTTGGTTCCCATAACCTTTCGCTGCATCATCATTTGACTTGATGTCATCGCCGACCGATTACATCTTCACGAAATCTCTCGACAAATGTGTCGTGGTCGTCATCAACATCCTGAGCTCTTCCAAGATATATATCGAATTCTTGATAAGAAATACCATCCTCACCCCTCAATGGTTTGTGTTATCGCCGACCACTTTATTGCCTTCCGATCAACACAAACTTATTCATCTTTTGTGTTATACCTTGGGATCCTTACTATCCAGCAATTGTTCTCCATTACCTTGGAGTATTACCATCCTTTATGTCAAGAATGTCGTGACAATTTCACCACCTCTTAAGAATTCGTGGTATGGTGATACTTCTCACCCTCACAATTCTTGTTACCCGTGTTGTTTCTAACCGGAATACCGACAATTGAACTATGATGTGTGAATTCAAAACTTCTAGCAACCCTATTGCTTTGGAGTGAATGGTCGAGTTTCATTCTAATTCTTTTGTTCGTCAAGTCACCATTCTAACATTGATCGTGCAACCCAGCCCATATTTTGGGTGCACCTTTCAACCAATGTTTAATTGTGTATGTCTTTCCTCGAGCCTACAACATTATATCATTTGAATTGACAAGTGTCATCTTCTTGATCACATTATTGTGGAAAGCCATCCATTTGGAATTCTCGATGAATTGTCGCTGAGCCCATCAGCCACCTTCTCATCCCCTCCTTGGTTTAAGGATGAACTATTGCTTCAAGGACCCGCTCCCATAGTTAATTTCCTGAGAATCTTGAAATGTCATTTCGTCTATTTGTGTTGCACCTTTTCTTCTCGGACATCCTGAGTCTGAGGTACCATGTCCCCAACCGGATCTGAATCTCGGTCAGATATGATGGTTGGGACAACTTTCCAAGAGTTATGATGTTGGTCCTTTGATGACCCGGTAACATGATGTCATGCCTAGCACCCCCCCTGGGTGGAGGACCTATCATTATAATTTCTTTTGCAAGGATAACCATTCTTCCGGGAGGAAATTGTAAGACCGATATTATAAGTTGTTCCTGATGGATCCATTGAGTATCTAAAGTCCGACCTTTGCTTGAAGACCATGTCAAAGCTATCTCAAAAGCTTGTCTGTGGAACTCTGATTTTCAACAAGAGCATTTGAAGCCCAATGCTAAATGTTTCTTGCTCAATTATCCGAACACCGTTGTATGGATAATGGCATGGAATTTCTCTTCCCTTTTCTAAAGGGGTTTGCTACGTTATATCCCGTCATGGATATCATGCTTTGCTTGCCCTTGGGAAGGATATACCCCTGAAATATGTGTTTAAAGACATTTTCCTTTCCATTGAGATGTTAATCTGATAAACACCTTTTCCTTTCCATTATTTTGTCTAACCTTTCTGGTGATCATTATGATCTAAGTAGTATTAATCCCCTGCTTATGTTAACACCTCAGAGTGCAATTCTGTCAGTAAGACCCTGTTGCTATTGTTGATGACATTCCGGTAACCACCGATGGAGGAGAACTTTGCCTATTGGTCCGCCTCGTTTCAACGAGCAAGAAATTGGTTCTCTTAGTCCCTCGCCCTTGGTACCGACATTGTTGCTGACATATAATTGACAGGCTACCCTCTGACATGCCTTACTGTCATGACCATGTAAGATGTCAACGCCCTTCCTACTCTTAACCCACATGGTGGGCCCGTAACCCACAGGTCCACTGGATCGAAACCTGACTCTCCTACACCCCCATGTTCCCAAGGTTGTTCCTCGCGTGTGACCTCGTATGTAATTCACGAGCCATCTTCCGAGGGATCATCAAATCTGTTGCCGGACGCAATACTTATTCCCGGTTGCTTTGAGCCCCTTTCACGCCCTGTTTCAGGCATCGAACGGTTGCCTGCTCGCTCGAAACTTCCCATGAAACCTCATTACTTTGCTCTCGATATTTCCTTAAGTTTCAATTCGAGAGTTACTTTCTGCCACCTTCCTCGATGATATCGACCAGATAGTCAACCTGGTAGAGGTTCGTTCTCCCGGAATACCCCCTTATTTTTACGTAAGTACGATGGAGTTACCGAAGGAAGGACGACAAACTTCATCATGATGACCTGAAGCAGAGGGCTGAAGAGATCAATGTAATGAATCGACTTCTTCGAGAAGAGCAAGCCAGAATGAGAAGACCCTTTAGATTCGTTACCAAACCTTCCCCCTTTCACTACCTCTTAAATCTCGGGACGAGATTTCTTGTAGTAGAGGAGAATTGTGACGCCCGGGTAATCAAGCTACAATAACCCTCTGGTAATGATGCCACATCACCTCGATTATTGTTGATAATCTCGCGTTATTTCAGAACCAATCCAAATTCAAATTTGAATTTAAGTCAAACAATAAAAGTTTTCAAACATTAAAATAAAAATGTTTGGTTTGTACCAAATATTACAAAGGTAATTATGGTGCAACAAACCCATTTTTATAAAATGCCTAAGTAATTTAAAATGATTTAAAAACAGAAAAGAAAATAAATAAAAGAAAGAAAATACAAAAGAGAAAACAAACAAACAAAAAAAAAAGAAAAAGGGCCCCCGGGCCAGCCGACCCGACAGGCTGGCCCATTCGGCCACACCGACCGGCCCAACCCCTCCCCTTCATAACCCCCCCACCAGGGGGAAAACCCTAACCCATCCACCCCGTCACCCCCCCACTCCCCACGCCTCTCCTCTCCCCTTCCGATCCGATCTGGATCGGGGACGAGCCCGCTCCCCCCCCCGCCTCGCGACGCCAGCGCCCCAACCCAGTCGCCGGGCACCCCATCGCCTCGACCCCGCGTCGGCCCCCCCTCCCCTCTCCCGATCTGGATCGGGATCGAGGGAGGAGACCACCGAAGCCACTCGCCGGGCGCCATCACCGACGCCGCTCGCCGACCCCCCCCCCCATGCCAAGACCGCGCCGACGCCCGGAGCTCCTCCCTCCCCCCTCCCCCGCCGGCCTGCTTCCGCGTCGACCCCGTCGTCTCCGTCGACCACCCCGACACCCACTGCCCCGTTCCCTACGCCCCAATGTGAGCCTCGCCGCGCTCGCCTCCGCCTCGTTCCTCCCCTTCCTCTATCCCATGCCACGCCGGGGTGAGCACGCACTCACCGTGCCCAACGCGCCCTCTGTGCCGTGCTCCCCGCGAGCCCCCCCCCCCGCCCGCCCGCGGCACTGCACCCTCACCGTGCCGAACCCCCCGGGTGGCCTGGCCAAACAGCCTCCCCCTCGCGGCGCTGCTCCGGCCATCGCTGCAGTCGGCGCCTCCCCTGGTGGCCTCGGGCCGACACGCGGGCGCACGCCTCGCACACGTCGTAACCGCCACCACGCCTGTGCCCCGTTTTCCCCCTGTCCGTCCCGCGGCGGCCCTGCTACCACGCCGTGCCGATGCGCCGCTCCAGCCCCCTGCGCCGCTGCGGCCGCACGTCGCTGTGGCCGCCGGCGCCCACGCGCCCACTCTGGCCCCATTCCGGCGCCCCGCCTCGCTGCGCCTATGGACGGCGCCCCCCTGTCGATCTGGGGGTGTGCTCAATCGGGCTGGGTGCCAGCGCCCATGCGCCCGTCCGCCCGCACGCCCATAACCGCTAAGGCCTATGGGCCAATGACAGCTGGGGCCCAGCCCCTGAGAACGTTTTAAAAAAAATACCTTAAAATAATAATAATAATAAATTAAATAATTAATTAGTTAACTTAACTAATTCTGTTTAGATTAACCTAATCACTGGTTAGGACTAATTAACCTTGATTAGTTAATTGTTAATTAATCAGTCAATGACATGCGGGACCCTCACGTTAGTTTGACCAGTCAACACCTCTGTTGACTGCTGATGTCATGCTGACATCATGCTGATGCAGTAATGCTAATTTTGAATTAATTTAGTAATAATAATTTAGAAAATGATTTAAAACTTTAAAAATTAATATAAAATAATCCGTAACTCGGATGAAAATACTTTGTACATGAAAGTTGCTCAGAGCGACGAGACGAATCTGGATACGCAACCCATTTGTCCGCCACACATCCCTAGCATAGCGAACACGCAACTTTACACCTCCGGTTCATCTGTCAAAAAACGCGAAACGCCGGGGATACTTTCCCGGAAGTTTCCCCCCTTCACCGGTATCACCTACTACCGCGTTAGGGCACACCGAACACCGCGCATTGTCTTGTTACGCTTTGTGATACTTTGATTGCTCTGTTATTTATTGTGTTCCCTCTCCGTTACTTCTTTCCGATAGACCCCGAGACTGCCGGCGACCCCCAGTTCGACTACGATGTTGACGACCCCTCCTTGCCGGAGCAACCAGGCAAGCCCCCCCCCCCCCTTGATCACCAGATATCGCCTATTCTTCTCTATACTGCTTGCATTAGAGTAGTGTAGCATGTTACTATTCGGTTACTCCTATTCTGTTGCATAGCCTGTCATTGTTGCTACAGTCATTGATACCTTACCCGCAATCCTAAATGCTTAGTATAGGATGCTAGTTTATCATCATTGGCCCTACACTCTTGTTAGTCTGCCTTGCTATCTATCGGGACGTGATCACTTGGGAGGTGATCACGGGCATATATTATACATACATACATACTATACAGATGGTGACTAAAGTCGGGTCAGCTTGTTGAGTACCCGCAAGTGATTCCGATGTGGGGGCTGAAAGGATAGGTGGCTCCATCCCGGTAGAGGTGGGCCTGGGTTCCCGACGGCCCCCGACTATTACTTTGTGGCGGAGTGACAGGGCAGGTTGAGACCGCCTAGGAGACAGGTGGCCTGGCCCTGGTCGGCGTTCGCGGTTGCTTCATAATAACACGCTTAATGAGATCTTGGTATTTGATCTGAGTCTGGCCATTTGGTCTATACGCACTAACCATCTACGCGGGAGTAGTTATGGGTATCCCGACATCGTGGTATCAGCCGAAGCCTTCTTGACTTCAGCGACGGAGCGGTGCGCGCCGGATTGGACTGCGTTAACGCAACTTCCTTTGTAATGGAGGTTGCTAGGTCTGCTTCCGGCCGCCCACGCAACGTGTAGGTGTGCAATGGGCGATGGGCCCAGACCCCTGCGCGCATAGGATTTAGACCGGTGGGCTGACCTCTCTGTTGTGCCTAGGTGGGGCTGCGACGTGTTGATCTTCCGAGGCCGGGCATGACCCAGGAAAGTGTGTCCGGCCAAATGGGATCGAGCGTGTTGGGTTATGTGGTGCACCCCTGCAGGGAAGTTTATCTATTCGAATAGTCGTGTCCCTCGGTAAAAGGACGACCCGGAGTTGTACCTTGACCTTATGACAACTAGAACCGGATACTTAATAAAACACACCCTTCTAAGTGCCAGATACAACCCGGTGATCGCTCTCTAACAGGGCGACGAGGAGAGGATCGCCGGGTAGGATTATGCTATGCGATGCTCTACTTGGAGATGCTACTTGGAGATGCTGCTTGGAGGACTTCAATCTACTCTCTTCTACATGTTGCAAGACGGTGGCTGCCAGAAGCGTAGTCTTCGATAGGACTAGCTAACCCCCTCTTATTCTGGCATTCTGCAGTTCAGTCCATTGATATGGCCTCCTTACACATATACCCATGCATATGTAGTGTAGTTCCTTGCTTGCGAGTACTTTGGATGAGTATTCACGGTTGCTTTCTCCCCCCTTTTTCCCCCTTTCCTTTCTTTCTGGTTGTGGCAACCAGATGCTGGAGTCCAGGAGCCAGACGCCACCGTCGACGACGACCCCTACTACACTGGAGGTGCCTGCTACTACGTGCAGCCCGCTGACGACGACCAGGAGTAGTTAGGAGGATCCCAGGCAGGAGGCATGCGCCTCTTTCGATCTGTATCCCAGTTTGTGCTAGCCTTCTTAAGGCAAACTTGTTTAACTTATGTTTGTACTCAGATATTGTTGCTTCCGCTGACTTGTCTATGATCGAGCACTTGTATTCGAGCCCTCGAGGCCCCTGGCTTGTATTATGATGCTTCTATGACTTATTTATGTTTTAGAGTTGTGTTGTGATATCTTCCTGTGAGTCCCTGATCTTGATCGTACACGTTTGCGTGCATGATTAGTGTACGATTGAATCGGGGGCGTCACACGAAGACAAAGCACATTCAGATCCGTTATCACTTTCTTCGTGATCATGTGTTGAAGGGCGACATTGCTATTGAACATGTGAAGACTGAAGAACAGCTAGCCAATATCTTCACAAAGCCCTTGGATGAGAAGAAATTTAGCAAGTTGCGATGTGAGCTAAATATCTTAAAGTCTTCGAATGTTCTTTGAAAAGGACACACATCCTAACACTTATGCAAAATTGATGACTTAGATGTGCAACACATGAAGAAACGTTTTTTCAATCAATGAAGAATAACACTCTAAGTGTGAAGAAATTAATGAAGAATTTGATTCTCAGAACCCTACGATAATTGTACGCGGTTTTTGAAATCATCATTCTTATACGGTGGGTCACGCCACCACCAAAGTTGAAAATCTTCAATTTGAGTTATTCCTCAGCTTTGAAGTTCTTCAGTTTTTCAAATTCTTCAACTTTGCAAAGTCTTCACTGTTTCCGTCGTCTTTCTTCATTGGCTATATATATATATATATATATATATATATATATATATGGGTTTATGTCCTCTACAACATTCACTTATGGCTATTTCTTCAAGTTGCATTTTCTGCTAAGTGAATGTGATCGGACCCTTCCCCCTCTATGCTATACTCAACCCAATCTATTCACAAATTCTTCATGTGCGTTCTATTTGAAACTCGTCCAAAATCTTCACTGTGTCCTGTCAGCTGAAGAAATTGCGAATGGAACTTTAAAACTAATCTTATCCAAACTTTCGGTTTTGCCGCTCAAACCGTCCCGTTTCCCACGATAGACTTATCTATTCACCCACGATCTAACATGATCTCCACTATTCAGTACGTGGGTGACACATGTCAAGCGAATGAGAAGGGCCAGGGGCCCGTTCGTCCTAAATCTTCGGGCGAACAGTTTTTCACTGCGACTATAAATACCCCTCACCCTTCCTCACTTCCTTTACTCCGCTCAACCGCTCTCTCCCACACTCAAGATTCTCAAACCCTAGCGACGCCTCTACTCCATCATCGCCGGAGAGGAAGAGCTTCACTGCCTTGACCTCGTCGCCGTCGTACTCCCGCCGGCTGCGGAAATCTTCACTCCGCCGCTGCCGTAGTTGTCTTCCTCTGCCAAGTTAGGGCGTGGAAGATCTGAACTGACGAGCTTCTAATCTACTCTTCTCAATTCGTCGTGTTCTTCAATCAGGGTAATTAAAAGTTACTTTTACTGCCCTCTTTGATTCAGTTTTTCTCCACAAAATCTTCAAAGGTGTTTTATTCTTCAAATTCTCACACACAAAACACCTCACAAATTATCTGTTCTTGATTCGTTTTCCTAAGCTTCATTTTCTTCAAGATTCCTCAATTGTGTGGACTGTAGATTTATACAACTCTGGAACCTAAGACAAAGTACGCTTAGTGAAATTCCTCAAGACTCATCTGGTCAAATTCCTCAAACTTGTTCATTTTGAAAACCTGCTAAGAACGCATATGACCTCTTCAAATTCCTCGCAACTGTACTCTGTTCACAGGTACTCATGTCCGCTGCTGAATCACTAGGCTCTCATCAACTTAACTCATTTGCAGGGTTCCTTGAAGAAAAATTGCATACTTCTTCAGAGTGTTCAATTGTTCAAATTCCTCATCTGAAGAATATGGCTGAAGGTAAGAAACCGCAGAAAGGAGGAAAGAAGCCTGAGGTCATGACTGCTTTGAGATCCCTGATGACATTTATAAGGACTATTGCACACCTGATGAGGCCAAGTTCGGCAAAGAGAACAAAAATCAGCGCAAGGTGCGCATACAGAGGATTGAAAGGAGATGGGCAAGAGAATGGAGGGAGTACAGATATGTTACTCCAAAGTATATGAAGAAATTTGCTCTAAATCCTCCATGCCCAAGAGCTCCATTGGCACCTGGCCAAGTAGCTGATCCTACCAGCATCAAGCGTGGTGAGGATTTTCCTGAAGAATGGGCCAGGCGTCAAGCCAAGTTGGCTAGACAAGCCAAAGAAGCAGTGAGGAAATTTAATGAAGACTCTGTTGCTGCTGCTGCCACAAAGGCCTCTGACAAGCCTAGGAAATCTATGGCAAAGAAGCCCGCACACAAGCCAAGTGCTTCATCAACTGTGCCCTCACGGCCAAGTTCCTCAGCAACGCCCTCACGGCCAGTATCTTCAAAGCCCTCACGACCAATTCCTCATGTTGGTCCTGCTCCTCCAAAGTCCTCAGTTGCTCCGGCAAAGTCCTCAACACCTGTACATCTGGCTACATGCCGAAGGACTACAGGCATCTCCATTGCCTCTGGTGTCTTAGCAAGTTTCTCAGCTGCACCAAATTCTTCATCTGGCCCCACTCTGCTGAAGACAAAGGCCACTGCTGGACGAGGTCCTCGCCTAGTCCGAAGAAGAAACAAGTTGCCTTCCATGTGCCATCTGACGATGAAGCTGATGATGAAGAACTTGCAGATATCATCAGAGACAGGCAGGAAAGGGCCGCTAGAGCCAAAGGCACAAATGTGCCACTGCTTTTGGATCCTAAAGTGATCCTCGACTACATTGATCTCTGGCACAAGGACCCAAACACTCCTATGCCTGATTTTCATCTAAAACCTGGCCAAAGTCACGTGCTGACCCACTTCATCAATGAAGAAAAATGGAAATTTGAGAAGGCCAGGCAAATCAAGAAGGCTCAGTTCAGGAAAGAGAAGTACCTGAAGAACAATGTCGTCAAAATGACACCTGATGAACTCCTCAAGATCCAGTCTGAGATCAAAACACTCAGCGACAACTTCAATTCCTATTATGCTGATTGGCAAGGAGCCAAAGTCAGGTTTGTTAAACTGACCGAGAAGTTCACCAATGTTGCAGAACCATCGCAACATGAAATTCCTCATGTTGAAGGCTCTGCTCAGCAAACTGAAGAACATGCCAGCAACACTGATGATTCTCAGCTTGCTGAAGAAAATGCTAGTTCCAGAGCTGATGACTCCATCCCAGCTGCTGAAGAAACTGCCAGGGAATCCACTAGTGGTGCGCCTGAAGAAACTGAAGAAGTCAGGGCAACTGCATCAGCTGCACCTGAGGAAATTCAACCAGATTCCTCAGCTCCTCCTGCGCCTACACCAACTCCTACCCTTCCATCTGCATCAGATGTGAGGAAGACCAAGGCTGCAGGGAAAGCTGTAGTGAAGAAAAGGAAAGCATCATCTGCTTCAGATTCTTTAGCTCCGAAGAAAATGAAGACTATGACCAGCTCTTATGAAAACCCTATTGATGTTGTTCGGATTTCCACCATGACATCAAAGGAACTTGTTCCTTATGGTGTAGAATATGTGATCCCCGGTGGATCTGATGAAGAACATCATTCTGCTGCTTCGTCAGAGCAGATTGATGAAGAAATTGAAGTGGATACGATCCCTTCAACTCCTGCTGCTTCCTCGCCCATGCCTCAGTTCACAGCTGAAGAGGCTGGCGTTGAAGAACTTGAAGACGAAGACGTGGACATTGGATGCACCACGCCTGTGATGAATGATGACTTTTGGGAAAGTCAGCATCCAAATTCTCCACACTTCACCCCACTACAGCAAATACCTCAGTCCCCTGCACCAACTGTTCAAATGGGCTCTGAAGAAACTCATCCCACTCATCTGTGCATGAAGAAATTCCAGCCACTAGTGCTGAAGAAACTACTGCTGCTGATACCTGAACATGCAGACTGCCACTAAAGAGGAACCAGAAATTCCTCAGCCTGAAGAACCTGAGATTGTGATTCCTGAGGTTGTGATGCAACTCACTGACACTCCTGTGCCCAAGCCAAAGGATCCTTCTCAAAGAAGCAAAAGTTCAAGGCTGTTGATTTCTTCAACGAGCATGTGTTCTTCACTGACTATAATCCCTATGATTCTGCTCGCATAAGGAAGAGGCGTTTCTGGACTGCTAGTCAAGCAAACTTCTATTCCTCTATGCTATTCGACAAAGACAAAGTCTTCGAGCATGCACACATTCCTCACGTGGACATGGAATCTCTGCCGTGCTTCGAGCCAGTCCTCAGTGTTCTTCACGATGCTGGATTACTGAATTTCAGCACTGACATCTGTGATTGGAATGAAGAACTCATTCTTCAATTCTATGCGACGCTGCACATCACAGGAAATTCTGAAGATGTGAACACTTGGGTGCTGGACTGGATGTCTGAAAATACTCACTACAAGGCACCAGCAACTGAATTGCTTCGTGTCCTCCCACTCAGTCCTCCCCTTGATGGTGCTCGTTGCATCTACAATGAACCTGAGCTTACAAATCATTACATGCAAGTGCTGATGAAGCCTTTGAAGCCAGGGCAGGCCCCACGAACCAAATTCCTCGTCAAGGAATTACTGTATGTGCCACCGACTGTCCATCGCATTCTGACAAAGACAATGAGTCCTATCAAAGGCCACGACTCAAATGATGAAGAAGTCGTTGGCATCATGAAGAATATGCTTTTCAATATCATTCATGGCGTTCCCATTAACTTCCATGATTTCTTCATGAGGACTCTGGCCAATATTGCTATGTCACCGTTTGAGCTGAAGCCTTATGCACCATGGATTATGAAATTCATCAGGACAAGGTCTTCACTCAACTATAAGGCTGATACTCTGAACCATGGCAGTTTCTTGCCTCCAATTGAAGTCCTCAAAAGGACATATTCCTCAGCTGATGACAAAGGCAAGGCAACTGCTGTGATAGATGAAGGCATTCGTCCATTGGATGGTCAATTTCGCAAGGCTGCATCTTACTCCACCAATGATGACTCTGCCACACATGATTCTGCCGCCAACACCTCTGCCAAGCAAATTCCTCAAGCCACAGCTCCCAGGGTGATGACTGATCGTGAGTTACTCCTCAGTCTTCATCAGAAAGTTGATCGCAATCATAAATGGGTCAAGCGTCAGTTTGGTTCAATTCTTCACAACATGACCTCAACCCACAATGCAGTGAGGAAAAACCAATACTACCTCCATGAAACCTTCAACCGTACCTGGGCTGTTCTATCTCATATCTACAGTGCAGATGATCTGAAGAGCATGGGTCTCAAGAAAGAATTTGACTGGTCTGCACCTCCACCGAAGAAATTCAAGAAGGTCAAGGTTCCTTCCTTGGAAGCCAGCTCCTATTCTTCATCGCGCGCCACTGATGAAAATGAAGACTTGGACGACACTGCGGCAGGCCCTACTACGACAACCAACCCCGACAACGCTGGCGCTCCTCCATCAACTTGATAATCTTCAGGGGCGTTAGTCCTCAGTTTCGATCCTTTTGGTCATTCGATGACAAAGGGGGAGAAATCTGAGTTAGTCTTCAAGCGGGTCTATTATATGGGCGTTTTTTTGTTAAGTTACAACTCTCGCTCTTCTGAAACTTTTATTGGATCGAGTTGTAATCTTAAACCCGATGGTGCTCTGATACTTTTGATGCACTGTGCTCTGATTTTGCATGCTTATTCCTCGTTAATATTATTGCTCGCATGCTGAATCTCTTCAGGCACCATATTTCATCATGCATTTCAAATTCTTCATATTATATGTCAATGCATGTATGAATTACAAGATATAGGGGGAGATCTCCATGATTCAACTCTTCAAGTGTGCATTGCTTCAAAAGCAAATTCCTCACTATGCACATCTTCAGGGGGAGTTCTTCTATATCTTGCAATCAAATTCCTCAATATCAGTACTTACACTTCATATGTTTATCCCCGTTGAAAACTTAACCTATATTGTCATCAATCACCAAAAAGGGGGAGATTGTAAGTGCATCTAGTGCCCCTTAGTGATTTTGGTGTATTGAAGACTTATAGGTTAAGGGACTAATGTGTTTATGAGTGTACACAGGTCTATAAGTCTATGAGGAGTTTGATATTTACAGAGAAAGTCGACCCCTAAAAATGAATATCTTCGACTGAAGATTTTGGTATTCCTGAAGACTTTCATGAAGACTTTGAAAGTGAAGAAATTGGTGTGTCCGTGAAGACTTGATATTCATGCGAGGAATATGAAGCTTGAAGACTTTCGTTTTCATAGTTTTGTTTTTCTCTTTCTTGAGTCATAGGAAACACCGTACTGTTAAAGGGGGTCGAGGAAATACTAAGGAAAAATTTCCATGTGATGCTCAACTCAAAATCCTACACCTACCAATCCCTTCGAGTGAAGCCATTGGAAATCTCATACAGTTCAGTCAATTTCTTCAGTGACAGAGACGAAGTTCTTCTGGTCGCTGAGGAATTTGTTCTGACTGAGGAGTTAGGAATTCGCCAGTGCGGATTGCCTACACAGTGAGGAACATGATAGCCCTGAGGAATTTGAGAGTCAAATTTCCGACCGTTGCTGTGCTTCGCGCCAGCTGTCCCAAAATATCTTATCCACATAACGGTCATATCATTGAAGGGCATTTATGTCTTATCATGTCGGGCTGCTCCCTAGGCTATAAATAGCCGCCCCCTACAACCACTAGCTGGTTGGCTGCTCCGAGAGAAACTGACACTTGTCATTTGAGAGCAACCCATCCTCCGAGGACTTTGAGTGAAAATCATCGAGTGAGGAAAATCCAAACCCAAACACCCACAAACCCAAAGTGATTGAGCATCACTGAAGAGATTGATCCTGCATGGATCCGACGCTTGTTACCTTTGAAGACTGTGCTTCTTCCAGACGGTTAGGCGTCATGGTCTAGAGCATCCAAGAGGAATTGTGGATCGCCGAGTGACCAAAGTCTGTGAAGGTTTGGAAGTCGCCTGAAGACTTACCACGAGTGATTGGACGGGGTCTGTGTGACCTTAGTTCAAGGAGAATACGGTGAGGACTTGGTGTCCTGAGCTGCGTGCTCAGTGACTGGGTGTCCGGGACTGTGTGTCCTCGAGTTTAAATACTCAGCCGCTCCAACCAGACGTACAACTGAGACAGCAGTTGGAACTGGTCTACCAAATCATTGTCTTCACCAACCCTACTGGTTCTATTTCCTCAACTCTTTCATTTCCTCATTACTGTGTTGAGTAGTTGTTCATATCTGTGTTTGAAGACTTTGACTGAAGACTTTCTCAATTTCCTCAGTTCAATTTCTTCAGTCTGTTTGTCTTCATCTTGTGTTATCCTGTGTTTACGCTTTCTGTACTCTGTGATTGTCTTCATTTCATCATGATGACTGTGCATGTCTTCTGTTATGCTTACTTCTGAGTACTTATTCCGCTGCAAGTAGTTCTTCGCTAAGGAATTTCCTCACCGGCAAATTCCTCAGTGAAGAATTCATAAAAATCGCCTATTCACCCCCCCTCTAGTCGATATAACGCACTTTCAATAGGAACTTTGTATAAGTCATGAAGAAAGCAATAGCAACATACTAAATGATCAAGTGCTAAGCTAACGGAATGGGTCAAGTCAATCACATCATTCTCCTAATGATGTGATCCCGTTAATCAAATGACAACACATGTCTATGGTTAGGAAACATAACCGTCTTTGATTAATGAGCTAGTCAAGTAGAGGCATACTAGTGACATTAAGTTTGTCTATGTATTCACACATGTATCATGTTTCCGGTTAATACAATTATAACATGAATAATAAACATTTATCATGATATGAGGAAATAGATAATAACTTTATTATTGCCTCTAGGGCATATTTCCTTTAGTAACTAGGGCTCGTTTCAGACTCTGAAATGCCTTGTCTGCCAATGGAGTCCAGACAAACACCGCTCCTTTCTTGAGCATATCATTCAGCGGTAGGCTGAGCAGACCAAAAAATTTGATAGATTTTCGATAGTATCCTGCCAGTCGTAGAAATCCTCTTAACTCTTTGACATTGGACGGTTGCTCCCAGTTCTGCACTGCCCGAACATGCTCTGGTAAGGTGGACACTCCATCCCCGCTGATCTGATGCCCTAGATATGCGATCTGATTTGTGGCAAATGTACACTTGGAGCGCTTGGCCACTAACTCGTTGTCTGCTAGCAGTTGCAGGACTTGACGTAAGAGAGTGAGATGTTGTTGAAATTTAACTGAGTGGATCAGGATGTCATCCATGAAAGCCAACACTCCTTTGCGCAATACTGGCAACAAGACAAAGTTCACAACCGACTGAAACATGCTAGGGCCTCCTGTAACCCCGTATGGCAGCACTCGAAACTGAAAGTGTCCTTGGTGGGTTGTGAAGGCCGTCTTCTCTTCGTCTTCTTCCACCAGACGTATCTGGTGGTATCCCGCGCGCAAGTCCAATTTGGAGAACCAGTGCGAGCCTGCAAGCTCATCCAACAATTCATCGATGACAGGTAGGGGAAAACACTTCTTCACTGTGATTGCATTCAGGTGACGAAAGTCGACACAAAGGCGCCATGTTTGATCCTTCTTCTTCACAAGTAGAACTGGGGAGGAGAAGGGGCTCACACTTGGAACAATCAACCCTTGCTTCAACATTTCTACGACTTGTTTTTCAATCTCAGATTTCTGCTCTGGGGTGTATCGATAGGGTCTGATATTAACTGGTTTGGTCCCTTCCAACAGCTGAATTTTGTGATCCCACACTCGATGTTTAGGTAAAGTGGTTGGTTCAGCGGACACTTGCTGAAACTCCTCGAGAATTGCCGCCACTGCTGGGTGCTGCTCCCCAGACTCCTGGCTGTTCACGGCATCTATCACACTACACAAAAGAACTACATGTGCCACTGCATGTTGCTCCTCTAGTTCCTGCAGCTGAGCAGCTGAAGTCTGTTCGACTGGTTGTAATTGAGGCTGCACACCGACAAGCTCAATCCATTGCTCATGATGCTGAAACTGCAACTGCTTCTGCTCCCAGTCGATCCACATAGGTCCACAGCGCTGCAGCCAGTCCATGCCCATAACAACATCATAGCAGCCCAACGATAACACCCGGAGGTCAGTTTCAAACACTTGCCCTTGCGTTGTCCACGAGCATCGAGGGATCATGCTGTCACATTGAAGAATTCCCCCATCAGCAATCTTAACAGATGAACAGTTGGTCTTCTGCACTCGATGAGGCATCGCAGCGGCCACTGCCTGACTCAGAAAACTATGAGAACTGCCAGAATCTACCAAGACCAAGACTTCCTTAGACTCAATCATCCCCACTAATCGAACTATGTGTGGTGTAGTCTGCCCTGTAGTGGCTAGTTTGGAGATGGACATGAGTACTTCGTCATCTGACTCTGCTTCTGGCTGCTCTTGATAGTGTTGGTCAGCTTGAAGGAGTTCCAGTAATTCTTCCACCACATGCAATTGGACCGTGGCGACACACTGGTGGCCTTGGCCCCAGCGTTCCCCACATTTGAAGCATAAGCCCCGTGCGCGACGATAGTTGCGGAGCGCGGCGACCGATCATCACCCGCCCGTGGACGGTCTGGTGGATTGGTCGCGTCGACGCCGCGTCTGTCTTCAGCCGCAATCGGCGCTCCCGGCACCGTAGCGCGAGCTGGTGGTGCTCTGAGCGCTATCAGCGGCCGAGCGCCTCCGCGCTGTACTGGCCCCTCCTGCCGATGGTACTCCCGCCTTGGCAACGCCTCCAGTAGCTCTTCCTGCATCGAAGCCAAAGAAAAAGTGGAGTCCAAGTCCTTTGATTGATGAAGAACTACACTAGCCCGAATTTCGTGTCTCAATCCTTCCAAAAATTGGGTAGTGAAAAACACATGATCAAATGAAGGATTATGCGCAAGTAACTGGTGCATGAGTTCCTCGAATTGCAGCATGTAATTGTGCACGGTGCCTGTCTGATGCAGTGCGCGGAACTGACGAAAGTGAGCTTGATACTACTCCCAGCCAAATTTTCCGCATAGTGCCGCGCACAATTCCTCCCATGACATCGATTCGCTCTGTGACTCATGCAATTGCAACCAACGGGCCGTGTTGCCGGTGAAGTGAAGGGTAGCCACACGCACCCAGAGATCTGAGTGAACACCATAGACTGAAAAATACTTTTCGCAACGAGTTCGCCAGAATTGGGGATTTTCTCCATCGAAGGGAGGAAAATCCAGTTTGGGCAATGACCAACTAAACGGAGTGGAGTGTGGTGCGGGCGGCTCGATCACTGTCGTATGGTTGGTAAGGGAGGAGGAAGGCCCGGTCAAGAACGTACCCTTGACCGGAGGCAGCAAATGGGTGGTGACCACGCCATATGTCTGGCCCCCGGTGTCGTCGATCTCGCCGCGGCCTCGTGGCCCGTGGTGGTCGGGGGCGCTCATAGTTGTCGTCGCCGCCGGTCACACCACCGTGTCGCCCTCCGGGATAGGATCCGGAGGCGCCGCCAGGGTCGGGTGAAGGGCGATGCGCCCCACTTGGGTACGCAGCTCATCCACTTGTTGCTGGAGATGGGACACCGTCGGCCTCCAAAGTTCCAACGACGTCTGGATCGCGTCGAATCGGGCCTCGCTGGCCACTCTGCCGTCGTTGACCGATTTGATGAGCACGGCGAGTTGCTCCTCCATCTCCGCCGTCTTGAGTGCTTGTTTGGTGTGGTAGACTGGACCTCTGATACCAGATGTAACGTGCCTTGCTCGTGGCGGATCTGGGTGGCGAAGGGAAGGGTGGAAGATGGGGATCTATTGCTTAGAAGGGAAGGAAGGAGTTCTGCAGATCAGCTCCGATACAAGTCGAGTACAAAATGCATACCCACTCCCACACACACGCTAGACTATATGTAGCGGCCGCCAGTTGGCATCCGTATCCAATCGTTGCGCATCTCCTCGTCACGCCTTGTCCACATAGTTGTCGACTGGGTCAATGGTTCCTTGACTTGGGCCGGCCTGGCTCCGAGGCCCATCGTCAGGTGGCTCCAGGGTGGCCTTGACAAGGCCTCTCACAAGCCGCTACGGCCTAGGTAGAACGTGACAGGGCTAAACTGTTGGTCACTCAGACAAATGACCCACAGTACTAGTACTGAAAACAGAAGAGCCTCATAAAAGTCATGAGTGACTAAGGTGCATTACAAAATCCATAAACTTGACGGCATAATCCCAAGTTTAGAGTTACACTGATCTCATCCGGCTGTCGGTCGACCGCTACCAACCACGCGGATCTCGGGCAGCAGGAGCCGGCCTGCGAAGCTCGCTCTCGCCGTGGGCGAAGCGGCAGCCGTCGCCATAGGTGCAGGATCCTCTGGCGAAGTGCGCGCACAGCCTGGTCTTGACGCCGTTATATCGCCCTCCGCCGGGCACCGGGAGATGCTCCCAGACCATGGCGCTGGCGTGCTTGATCTGCTCTGGCGTGCCCTCCAGCTCCACGTTCTTCAAGCCGGCGTCCCGCTCGTGGTCGCGGATGCGCAGCCTGGCGCCGCTGGCCCGGGATATCTCCTTTATGGTCGCTCCGCCCCGCCCGATGACGGCGCCTGCGAGGGACGCGTCCACGCTGATCTTGGCCGTCGCCCAAGCGCCGAAGCTCGCCGGAGCTGCGTTGGGCGGCGTCGGTGCTCTGAGTGCATGGTCGCCGGTGGGGCTTGGTTGGTCCATGCCCATGGGTGGCGGCGTTGGATTGAGCCTGGCAAGCTCCTCCGCGCCTTGTGCTGGAGCTGGAGCTGGGCCACTCGGGATGCTCGTTTCAGCGACGGCCTGGGAGCCGCCCGGGATGTCGTGGATGAAGTGGCAGTTGGAGCCAAAGCGGCAACCTGCGGTGCTGCACGATGGGGAACAAGAAAGTGATCAGATCCCGTATTGATGCCGAAATCAGGGAAGCTGGTTGTTCAGTGACTAGCTGAGACACTACAATCACAATGCAAACAACAATGTTCTACTATAATACAAATTCGGCAAGCTTAAGAGCCATCGAACCCATCCATACAATCCAACTCGCCCATCATGTTCATTTAGCGCTGTCCGAGAAAGGGATTACCTGAAGAACCTGACGCATGGCTTGGATTTGCTTCCTGCGCCTGCTTCAAACGCCTCCGGCTCTGTTACACCAAAACAATCGGTCATGCGGTTCCAAGTTCATACGACAGTACTGTACTATATACAGCATACGCGTCGTAGAATGGATCTGGAGACGAAACGAGCAAGCCAGTTTCGTCTGCACTCATTTGGCTCGCTCACCTCGGTTTCGCCGAGGCAGTTCCTGATCCCCTAGGCCTCCAGGTGCACCTCCAGCCGAGCGGGCGGCCAGAGTTTGGGAAGGAGCCCACAGTGCCGCGTCATCGGGGTGCTTGGACAAGTCGGCGTCGGCGGGCAGCAGCTTGCATGCCTCCAAGCTGCCGACGGCGAGCAGGAGCTCCCTCGAGTACGTCATCCTCTCCATCCGCCTCGCGATGACGGCATCCCTCTCCTCCTCCTCCCTTGCAACGACCGGCCGGTCAGATTAATCGCATAAGTTGGGAAGGAATTAACGACGCGCATGCCTCCGTCAGTCGGCAGACCGCACGACGGTCGCTGTACGAACGAACGAGCGTACCTCGGCATAGTGGCATCATCACGAGGCGCCGAGGGCGAGCTCATCTCGCCGGCGGCGGAAATTTTCAGCCTAATACATTTACTGTGGTTCACTGAATCTCTCCGCGATACTCCCTCCGTTCCATAATGTAGTGCCTATAGATTTTTGCAAAAGTCAACCATTACAAACTTTGACTAAATTTATAGAGAAAAATAGGTACATCTAGAATACCAAATGCACATCATTGGATGCATCATGAGTTATATTTTCAGAATGTACATGTTTGGTATTATAGATGTAGACAGTTTTCTCTATACATTTGGTCAAAGTTGACAAAGTTTGACTTCCACAAAAATCTATAGGCACTACATTATGGAATGAAGGGAGTATATTGTAAATAATCCGGGGGTGGGGGAGGCCAGTGGACGTACGGCCGGCGACGCCCCTCCTATGCTGCCATGCTGGGGATACTGGTAATTGAAGCGATTGATTAATGCGAACGAGGCGTCTATTGTGACGTTGATCCATGCATGGCGACGATTGGCTGGTGCAACTGCTTCAACCGCTGCATGCGCGAGATGTAGCGAGCTTCTTCAACTCCCCATGCTTATTAATGTGGGCAGAGCACAAACGTTGAGACGCAGACCAAGAGTCTGAGCCTCTGAGGTAGTAAGAGGGTGCTTGGATACAAGGGACTATTTTTAGTCTGACTAAAAATAGTCTTTTTTAGAGGCTAAAGTTCCAAGCACCCCTGACTAAAGAGAGGCTAGGACTAGTCTTGAGGCTAAAATCTTTTAGTCATGGGAAACCTACTAAAATATGTATTAGCTCTCTCTCTCCTCATTTAATTCCTCTCTTTAGTTCTGGATTAGAGGGTTTGGAGGATAATAAATGCTCAATAACTAGATTTTAGTCTCTTTAGTATTTGGATCCAAGCATGGGTGAGACTAGCAAGTTTTAGTCTCACTACTTTTAGTCATGGGACTAAAACGTATCCAAGCATGCTCTAAATCGTGTTGCTGGTCAGTGTTGCGACTCTGCGACTCAACATGTCTCCCCCGGCCTCGGCAACGTCACTGGGAGGTTCAGGTTTCAACATGAAAGTTCAGAGGCCGACTTGGAGTACATCAAGTTCAAGTTCAGGTTTCAACATGAAAGTCCAGATGCCGACTTGTAGGAAATGAAACATGTCAAGCTTTCAACTAATAAAACCACAAAAGGCCGATAGAAGTCATGACAGATATGAAAATCCATAAAATCGATGGCATTATCCCAAAGACAATCAGAGAATAAATCTTCAGCCTTCAAGGGTTCACAGTTACACTGACTAATGGGTGGGTAGATCAACCTCACGCGGCAGCCGACTTGCGCAGTTCGTTTTCGCCGTGGGCAAAGTGGCATCTGTCGCCAAACGTGCACGATCCTTTCGTGAAGTTGTCGCACAGCTTGGTCTTGAAGTTCCTTCCCTGCCCACCGGCGCCGCCGCGGTGATATCCTCCGGCCAGGTTCTCACTCGGCGGAGGGGTGTTGGCGCCGCCGCTGATCCTGAAGAACAACTCCCTGAGCATGGCGCTGGCGTTGTTGATCTGATCAAACGTGCCCTCGAGCTCAATGTTTTTCAAGGCCTTGTTTGATTCGTGGTCCCGGATGGCCAGCTTGGCCCCGGTGACTCGGGATATCTGCTTTGTGTTGACTCCATCCCGCCCGATGATGCCACCTACGAGGGACGCATCGACACTGACCTTGGCTGTGGAAGAAGCCCCGAAGCCTGCTGGGGTGGTCATGGCAGGGCTCGGCATTGCCGGAGGTCCAAAGTGGCCGGTGGGCCTTGGTCCCATATGGGGTGGCATGGAATTGTTGATGAACGTGTGTTTGCCGAGCTCCCTCTCACCATGCGCAAAGTGGCACTTGTCGCCCCATTTGCATCCCTCCGCAGTGTTATACTTGTTGCACAATTTAGTCTTGACAGTTGGTGTAGGGGGGCCATCTGGAACAGCAGATCCTGCGGGCATTCTTCCTTGGGGATGTGCAAATGCTTGGCCACCCAGGTTGCTCATCTTTGCAACAGCCTGCTGGCCACTGGGGAAGTAATGGAGGAAATGGCAACCCTCGCCAAAGGGGCAACCAGCAGTACTGCACAAACAGAATAAGATGTGGGTAAGTAACTTAATTAGCAAAACAATTCATTTAAGCACAACTGATATTGACTAGGAGGATTTAGGCATGAGAGTTCATAAGCCACAGGGCTCATGAATATGATTACAGGTGTTGATAGCATCTGAACAACAATAAACATTCTAGGGCAAACTTTGCTGAACCCAGGAGACATTGTGGAGTACAATCCAAATGGACAGAAGAAAAGTTCTACAGTGACTGATGTTCTGATATTACAGTGAACTAATCTACATTTTTAATGTTTATTGATAATAATCATTTCTTTCGGTTGGCTCATTCTGCATCACCAAATCACAAGCAGTTTGGAGGACAAGAAACTATTCATGTGTGTTTCAGCAAAAGAAAAAATGAACAGTTCCATAGTCAACATTGTCAGTTTGGTCAAAGTACTTAAATATTGATGTTTGTTGAACGTCTATTTCAGGAAAGCTCTTTTACGGATCATAAGTTCAAATTTTGTTACTCCCTCATGATTAAGTATCACAAGCTTGTGATGCTTCAGTGACTCAACAAGAAACTGTTGATGGACATATAATTTAAACCATACAGTAAGACTATTCATGCATGTACCAAATGTTAGAATAAATAGTATATATCAAAAAGGATATGTGTGGCAGAATTTCAGGTGTCCAACTCATATATTCAATCTTCGTTTCTCTCAATTTGATAAGAGGCTGTATCATGATATTACTGGCTGGTTGTTCGTCTGAAAAGCAGTTACATATCCTTATACTGTTCTTGCACTCTCACATATTCAGAAGCGATTTTGCACAACCCATGCACATTCCAACTTTTACTCCAGTGGAAGTTCTTAAAGCATCAGAAGATGCAATTTTGGAGATGTAAAAATTTACATCTCCAAAAAAGAGACAACTCCACCAGATGATGGAAATTGGTGATGTAAAAGTGCAACTCCAATACATGATGCAAATGGAGATGTAAAAACTAGAATTGGGGCGGCTGAGCGGCGGCTGCCGAAACGCAGCGTTCGAATCGGGGCGGCTGCCGAAACGCAGCGTTCGAATCGGGGCGGCGGCCGCGGGGCAAAAGTTGTGCGACGGGGCGGCGGTGGGTGTAGGGGCTAGGCAGTGGCTTGGTGGTGGCGGATGAGCGGCAGTGACAGCGGAAACGGCGTCGGGGATGAACTGGGCGGCGGCGGTGGAGCGGCGAAAAATATGGTCGATTCGCAGCGTGCGGGCAGAGCGGCGGTGCGGTGGTGGCTAGGCGGGTGCTTGGCGGTTGGGTGGTGGCTGCAGCGACGGTGGCCGGGACGAACCGGGCGGCAGCGGTGGAGCGGCGGAAAATACATCCGATTCACGGTGTGTGGGAAGAGCAGCGATGCAGTGGTGGCTGGGCGGGTGCGTGGCTGCGGTGACGGCGGCGGGGACGAGCCGGGCGGCGACAGTGGAGCAG